>NC_135308.1:60047234-60347234 GCF_048772815.1 Callospermophilus lateralis
ACATTTAACTTGGTTTGGGAAGATAAAGATAAGTCAACAGAAACTGCATTGTTAGAGAGTGAAGATACCATTACAGCCATAAAACAAAGAGACATGCAGAGTACTGGAAGAAATGTAGAGCATTTGGATTCCACAGCATTTGTTGAAATTGGAGATTCTTCAGTAGGTGAAGCTTCAAATGCTACAGTAGAGGTAGCTAGTACTACTATGCCTACGTTAAGCACAAATTATGAAGCTCACCAAAGATTTGAGTTTAAGGACACATGCTTTGAGAGTCCACATTTTGGTTCATTAGTAAAACATGGCATTTCTGATTGTGAAATTGATATGGATAAAAATAAATTAAAAGACTCATTAAATCAGTCAATAAATGAGAACTCAGTTCTTCAAAGTTCAGAATTACAAAATGAGATTGAAATAGAATCAGAACAGTGTGATACACATAGCCATGGAAATGTACTTTATGAAGAAGTTGAGGCCTCATATGAGGCTCTGATGTCTCGTATCGATTGGAAAAGTCTATTAGGAAGTGATAATGGAGAAAAGGAAATTTTGGAAAGTACCACAAAAAAGGAAAATATTGATCAGCATTGCTCTAAGAAAATTATATGTTTTTATTCCTCTACACAAAAGGAGGAGCTCCATTCCATTTTACTTCCAGATCTACAAGTTAGAATTACTAATATATGTAAGCCAGGATTCAACCCCAATGATGATTCCCTTTTAATAAAGGATAATTCTTACAAATATATAACTAAAGCCACAAACCCAGAAATAAATGAGGAGACGGAAGCTCCAGGATTTAAAATTTATTCCCAACCTCCTGGTGAAAATTCAAATTATCCCTGTGAAGACATATTTGGTAATTCCCTGCCAGATTCAGGAATTACAAATGAAAATGAACTCTCCCATTCTTCTGACTTGAGTCATAACACACAAGAAAATCATAAGTCAGAAAAACAAAGCAGTGGATCTTTGTCTACTAAACCTAATACCACAATAATAAATAAGTGCAGATATTTCTTTTCAAAATCAAAAAAAGACTTTAATGATACTAAAAGTAAAAATGACACTGAATCAAGAATTAGCAAAAGAAAGCTACATGCATCTTTTAGGGATGAGAACATATCACATGAAATTTGTGAAAAAAAGAGGAAACTAACCAATCAAGATTCATTTGAGTGTTTCTCTTCATTATCCCAAGGACGAATTAAGATATTTTCACAGTCAGAACGACATATTAGGAGTGTCCTGGATATCCTAAATAGTGAAGCATCTTTATGTAAAAGCAAACGACTTTCCAGAACACTAGACAAAGCTGTACTTCACTTAAAAAAAGCTCATAGAAGAGTCCATACATCTTTGCAGCTTATAGCTAAAGTGGGAGAAAAAAGAAAGGGCCCATTACCAAAAGCATATGCAATAATATGCAATAGTTTCTGGGAAAGTTGTGACCTTCAAGGTTATAGTTCTGTGTCTGAAAGAAGGTATTATTCTACTAAGCATTTTTTGTCAAAAAGAAAGTATGACAAACAAGAAGAAAAAAGAACTTTAGGATTTGATGTTGATAAATCGTTAGCTTATGTGTCAAAGCACAAGTCTTATAAAACAAATGGAGAGAAAATTGCAAAGTGCCATTCCAAAAAAAGAGTAGCCACCAGTGTCTCAAGAAGTCACACCACAATTCATGTGAGTGAATTTTATGATCTAGAACAAAATCTTGAATCTCACTTGCCTCTGTTCTCCACATCCCAAAGTACAAGTCAATCAGAGTATGATAACAGTTTGAGACATTCAAGGTCATCAGAACTTCAGCCCTTTTCTGGAAGAACTGAATGTCTGCTTTACCCAGATGAGAAACAAACTAAAAAGGAAAATCAAATTGATATAAAGGTATCTAACAGTGAATATAAAAAGCTTGAGAACCATTCAGCACATAATAATACTAAGGATGTGATAAAAGACATTAATTCTGATGCTAATAAAGTAATAAATGAAAGCAATTCAGTGTCTTTAAATTGCGTAAAAGAGAACAACCCAAATTATAACGCAGACAGAAATTATGAGGGGACTTGTATAGCTCACACAAAGGTGAAAACTGACATTTCCGTCTCAGACTCAAACATGAAGCACATCTACGAAAAAGAAAACCTTTCATCTAGTTGTAAAAGAAATCTGGAAGTAAATGTTTCTATAGACAAGTATACAACTCCTATTGAGAGCTGCAAACCAAACATTATTGCAGGAAACTTCCTTATGGGCCCATTAAACCTAACTTCAATAATAAACACAAAATACAGTACCCGTCAATTGCTATCAGCCACTCCTATGATAGCAGAAGGAAAATCTTCAGAGAATTATTTGAATAAACAGAGAATTTTTGCTTTGGATTCTTCAATATCTGGTACTGTGTCACACTGTCAGCAGATATATGGTGGAATAGAGCTTCTAAACACAGAACCATGTTCTTCAAGTTTTCTTACAGATGAGGATGAAACAAATGGTATTGGGTATTCTGAGTTGGACCTAACATCAGTCACTGAAGAAAGTAAAAGTTATGGGGAAAATACAATGAATAAACTACCTTCCAATGGAAGTTTTCTGTTCTTGAAAGATAATATAAGGTGTTCTTCAAAAAAATGTATTGCAAAGAAAGACATTCAGGCTAGAAAGAGTTCTCCAATTGAACAAGCAGAAAAAGAAGATTCCATTTACAAAAGAGGCACTACTGAAGGATTAACTGTTAAGTATAAAAATCAAAATAGCCTAAAAGAGGAACCCTCCCACTTAAATATGAAAAAAATTAAAAGTAATTCAGTTGACTCTAATGTAAATATTAAAAATACTGCTCCAGAGGCAGTCTCTTTGAGTAACACAATTTCTGGTCAGCCTAACAAAAGACAGGAGTGGGGTATCAAAGTTACTGATGACTCTCAGTCTCACTGTATTTCCAAACTAGGCATTCAAGCAATTAATTGTATTCCTTCTCCACATGCCCAGTCTGAAGCCTGTAAAGTCACTGCTTTTCAGAAGCCTATATCATACGTGAATGAATTAAATGAAAAATATTGTTCAACTAATTATACAGCTTTTATAGCAGAACTGTCTCAGATTTTGCAGAGAGCAGATGAAGCATCATCATTGCAGATACTGGAGGAAGAAATCAAGATTTGTCGAAATATTCTCCCTTTATTTGTTGAGGCTTTTGAAAGAAAACAAGAATGTTCACTTGAACAAATCTTGATTTCAAGAGAACTGCTAGTAGAACAAAACCTGTGGAATAATTGCAAATACAAATTAAAGCCATGTGCTGTTGACGCTCTGGTAGAACTTCAAATGGTGATGGAAACCATTCAATTCATTGAAAACAAGAAAAGGCTCTTAAAAGGTGAACCGACGTTCCGGAGCTTGCTTTGGTATGATGAGACATTGTACAGTGAACTACTATGTAGGCCCCGTGGTTATCAACTGCAGTCCAATTTCTATCCTGCTTTTCAAGGAAGATTAAAATATAATGCATTCTGTGAGTTGCAGAATTACCGTAATCAACTGTTTGCAAAAACAAAGAAAAACAATTCATACTATGTTTTCTTAAAATACAAACGACAGATTAATGAATGCGAAGCCATACTTAAGCACTGTTCTGATTGCTTTGACTTTTCTCTTTCTATTCCATTTACCTGTGGAGTTAACTGTGGAGATAGTTTAGGAGACCTAGAAACCTTAAGAAAAAGTACTTTAAAGTTGATCAGTAAATATGAAGACACCCCTAAAGTTTATACCTATCCTGGAAAAGAAGACCATCTGTGGATTATCATAGATTTGATCTCCTCAAAAGTTAAATTTATCAAGAGCACTGAAGCAGTAACTATTAAAATTTCTCTTTATGGTTTGGAACATATCTTTTTTGATGCTGCAAAAAATCTAGTTTGGAAGGAGAGAAGAAAATATTTCAGCAAAAAATACTTACAAAAGAATGAAGATGTGCTACTCAAAGTGAATGAATGTGCTTTTTCTAAGTTGCAGGAGATACATGAAACCTTGTCTAAAGATTTAAACAGTGAATTAACTTCCAGTATTGGACTTGAAACAGATACTATGATTGCTTTCGGAAAGTCACATGATCTAGTTAGCCAAGAAAACTGTAGGTTTAACAGTACCTTGCTTTCACACCCTGGTATTTGTTATATTGGTGAAATACTGGATCAAGCTGAAATTGCAGACTTAAAAAAATTACAGGAACTTACTTTGAGATGTACAGATCACTTAGAAATTTTGAAGAAATATTTTCAGATGTTGCAAGAAGTGAACATAGATGATATTTTTATCACAGAAGAAAATGCTTTGGATGTGCTGCAAAACTACAACCATGGGGCTATAATTTTAAAACCTGAAGCAATTGAAACATACATTGAAATTGTTATGCTGTCAGAAACAGTTCACTTTCTTAAAAATTCAATGGCAAAGAAACTAGACAACCAGAGATTTCGAGGTATGCTTTGGTTTGATTTCTCACTTCTTCCTGAGCTGATATGCTGCCAAGAAAAAATGACATCTTTTTCATTTCTTAAAGATAACCCAGATGAATGCCTTTACAATATAATAGAGACTGCTATTTCTGAACTTAAGGAAGATCTGGATATTATCAGTAAATATAGTGAAGCTGTTAATTGCTCATATGCTCTGCATTTATTCTCAAGGGAACTTGACGAGCTTTCAGAAATTAAAAAGCTTCTAAAGAAGTCTGAGTATTCCCTTTCCACGTATATTGACTTTGTGCCATATATAGCATCCATAAATTACGGAAACACTGTGACAGAGTTAGAACACAACTATGATCAGTTTTCTACACTACTCCAAAATATAATGTCTATCCCTCAGAAAGATTTAGGGAAAATGGCCCATATTATGAAAGTCATGAAAACAATTGAGCATATGAAGATTATATGTGCTAAAAATGCTAAATTATCTACTTCCTTTTTGCTATGCCAAATGGCACATAACAGAAGGAATGCTTTTCAACTGAAGAAAGAAGAAAAAATGAATATTCATGCTGTAAAACCTGAAGAAAATACAAATAAATCCAGTCTTTCTATGAAGGTACCCTCAATTTCAGAGTGCATAATTAAAAACTTTCCAAATTCCTCTAAAAAACAACCTATCCATACAGACAAGTGTAAGGACTCCCAGGAAGAAGAGAAAAATACTACTTCCTGTTGTAAAAAACAAAAGGTATGGATGATGATTTAAAATGAAACTTCTTTATTCTTTTTGAGAACAAATCTCTTCAAGTAAACAAGTACTTTGCAAAATAGTAAATGTTAATGTTTTAAATTACTGCCTTGCAAAACAAGTTTTGCTAACTAAAATATTGGATTTATTACCTATGAAATAATTATGTACATGAGAGATTGCCTTGCAAATGTTTGCTTTTTAAACATAAATGTTTTAAATAACATTTCATGGAAGAATGAATTTTAATGTCGGGGAAAATTCATTATTATGAATGTGTTAGTGCATGATCAAGTATTTATTCATTACCTTCTATATAACAAGCCTATGACCAATGTAGTGAATATTAAAAAAATGACTAATGAAGCTTGTCTTCTTGACAGTTATCATCCAGATGGTGAAGTAGGACAGATAAATAGATGATTATCAATAAGTTAGGAAAAGTCCTATATTAATACATTTTTTTAATTTACCTAGTTTTTATGTGCATGGTATTATTCTGAGGATTATGCAAATGTTAATTTATTATTCACAAAAAGCCCTTGGATTTTTTTTTTACCTTATTTAAAGGTATTTTTGTTACCTTATTTAAAGATGAGGAAACTGAACACAGAAAGATTAAATAACTTTCCCATGGTCACAGAGTTAGTAAACAGAATAGACCATTTCTAAAGCCAGTCAGTCTAGCTCCAGAGCTCATTCTACCAGTTGCCTCTGCTCTACCCTCAGAGGCTTTGGGGACAGCTTTTCAAGAATTTCCTAATTCAGAAGTAAAGGAAAAGTAGGATTCTTTCTGTGCTTGCTTCAATTGTAATTATTAGTACATCCTAGTTGTAGGGGTTAATAATTTAATCATCATCTATGGTACCATCTTTATAGAAAAATGCCTAATAAACAACCAGAGCACAAATTATATGCTCAACATCAAGAGTAAAGTCAGGGGGTGGGGATATAGCTCAGTTGGTAGAGTGCTGACTTCACGTGCACAAGGCCCTGGGTTCAATCCCCAGCACCACAAAAAAAAAAAAACAAAGGATTATAATAAAAAGGTATTGTTGATATGGAGAAGGAAAGAAAGAATAAATAAAGCTTAGCTTGTTAGAGAGAATTTATTTTATAGGAGAACACAGGCCAAATTTTGCCTTAAAGGAAAACAAATGTTATCAGGTGAAGGTAAAATGAAGAGGGTTTTTAAAATGCACAAAGTAATGTGAGCAAAAACAATGCTTATTGACATTATTTGAGAAATGATTTTAAAATCAAGTTTGGAACAATTTAACTTATTGGTGAACAAGAGTAAAACTAAGGATGAAATGAAGATTGTTTCAGCTTTCCAAGAAATCTCCATACTGCTTTCCATATTGGCTGCACCAAGTTGCAGTCTCATTAGCAGTGTATGAGAGTGTGTCTTTTCCCCCACATCCTCACCATCATTTATTGTTGTTTGTATTCTTAATAGCTGCTATTCTGACTAGCGTGAGATGAAATCCTAGAGTAGTTTTGATTTGCATTTCTCTTAATTGCTTGAGACGTTAAACATTTTTTCATGTATTTGTTGATTGTATATCATCTTCTGAGAGGTGTCTGTTCAGTTCCTTGGCCCATTTATTGATTGGGCTGGTTTTTGTTTTTTTGTTTTGTTTTGTTTTAGTGTTTAGCTTTTTGAGTTCTCTATATACCCTAGAGATTAGTGCTCTATCTGATGTGCGAGTGGTAAAAATTTGCTTCCAAGATACAGGCTCTCTATTCACCTCACTGATTATGTCTTTTGCCAAGAAACAGCTTTTTAGTTTGAGTCCATCCCATTTATTGATTATTGATTTTAATTCTTGTGCTATAGGAGTCTTATTAAGGAAGTTTGGGCCTATTCCGACATGATGGAGATTTGGGACTACTTTTTCTTCTAATAGGCACAGTGTGTCTGGTTTAATTCCTAGGTCCTTGATCCACTTTGAATTGAGTTTTGTGCATGGTGAGAGAGGGATTTAATTTCATTTTGTTGTCTATGGATTTCCAGTTTTCCCAGCACCATTTATTGAAGAGGCTATCTTTTCTCCAATGCGTGTTTTTGGCACATTTGTCTAATATAAGATAACTTAGTTACATGGATTAGTCTCTCTGTCCTCTATTCTGTACCATTGGTCTATAGGTCTATTTTGGTGCCAATACCATGCTGTCTTTGTTACTATTGCTTGGTAGTATAAGGTCTGGTATAGTGATGCCACCTGCTTCCCTCTTCTTGCTAAGGGATTTCTTTTGCTATTCTGGGTCTCTTATTTTTCCAATTGAATTTCATGACTGCTTTTTCTATTTCTGTGAGGAATGTCATCGGAATTTTGATTGGAAATGCATTTAATCTGCATAGTTCTTTTGTTAGTATGGTAATTTTTGATCGAGCTATCCCACTCCTCGGTCTATACCCAAAGAACTTAAAAACAGCATATTACAGGGACACAGCCACATCAATGCTTATAGCAGCACAATTCACAATAGCTAAACCAACCTAGAATGCCCTTCAGTAAATGAATGAATAAAGAAAACATGGTATATATAGACAATGGACTATTACTCAGCAATAAAAGAGAATAAAATCATGGCATTAGCAGGTAAGTTGATGGAATTAGGGAAAATAATGCTAAGTGAAGTTAGCCATTCCCCCAAAACAAATGCCGAATGTTATCTCTGATATAAGGATGCTGATTCATAGTGGGGTTAGGAGTGGGGAACGTGAGAGGATTAGATGAACTAATTAGATGAACTTTTTTTTTTTTTACCTCATGGGGGCAAAAAAAGATGGTGGAATGAGGTGGATATCATTACCCTAAGTACATATATGAAGACACAAATGGAGTGAATATACTTTATATACACAGAGATATGAAAAGAATATATACAGATATGAAAAGATATATACAGAGATATGAAAAGAATGTGCTCTATATGTGTAGCATGAATTGTAATGCATTCTGCTGTCATATATAACAAATTAGAATAACCAGTTTTTAAAAAAGATTGTTTCGGGAGCTGTAAGTGTAGCTCAGTGCTAAGCATTCACAGGCCCTATAGCACCAAAAAAAAAAAAAAAAAGAAAAAAGCAGTTTGAATTACATTCTGTACATGTTGAAGTGTAATATCATGGGAAGTTTTCTTCAGTGATTTAAAAGATAAGTAGATCCTGAGTATAGTTAGAAGTAGTCATTTGTCAGCCACGGTTTAGAAAAGAGTGCTGTTTCATAAAAATAGAAAAGAAAATTTATAGAAGTTGAATATCCCTTATCCAAAATACTTAGGATCAGAAGTGTTTCAGATTTGGGTTATTTTCAGGCTTTTTCGTATTTGCATCAGATCTGGAGGATGGGACCATAGTCTAAACACAAAATTAATTTATTTTCATATGTACCTTATGGGTAATTTTTTACATTATTTTAAATGGATTTTGTATGTGGGACAGAGTTTCATAGTGTGGAATTTTCCACTTAGGGCATCATGTTAGCACTCAAAAAGTTTTATATCTTGGAGCATTTCAGATTTTGGATGTTTGAATTAGGGATACTGATCCTGTATTTGATAGACATTATTTTAAAAATTGATGGGGCTCAGTGACTGATTAACTAAAGAGAGAGCAGTCATAAATGGACTCCAAGATTAGTTTTAAGATATGTAGAGGTAAGAAGAATGTTGCGAATTCTTTTTTCAAAACAGTTATTTTAGCTGCGTACGGGAGCACACACTTGTAATCCTATCAACTTGGGAGGATGAGGCAGGAGGATTACAAATTCAAGGCCAAGCAATATACTGACAAACTGTCTCAAAATTAAAATGAAAAGGGCTGAGAGTGTAACTCAGTGGTAGAAGGCCCCAGGATTCAATCCACAGTACCATTAAAAAAGAATGGTAAAATAATCACTCTAAGTTTTGGAGTAATCCAAATGTAAGTGATGTTTGCAAAGTCCTGAAAGAGTCACTGTTTTTTTGTGGGGGTGGGGATTAATATTTGTATTATAGTTCATCGTCACCAATGTAGATTTTCTTTGTATCTTGTAAACATAGGTTAGCATGAAAGATGTCACAAAAATCTACAAAGTGGAATCAGCATTCAAGAAGCCAAGGTAGGCATTGCCATCAACCGTAACTAAAGACAAAACAAAATTAGGCAAATACTAAAATATAAGAATAAAACAGCTGGGCGTGGTGGTACCTGCCTATAATCCCAGAAGCTCAGGAGGCTTCTGCAGGAGGTCTAGAGTTCAAAGCCAGCTTTAGCAAAAACAAGGCACTAAGCAACTCAGTGAGACCAACCCTGTCTCTAAATAAAATACAAAATAAATCCAGGGATGTGCCTCAGTGGTTGAGTACCCCTGAGTTCAAACCCTGGTACCAAATAAATAAAAAAGTAAAATAATTATTTATATAACTCCATTGTGTCATATGTATAATTTAGGAGACAAGAGTAAGAAGCTAAAGAAGAAGTTTGTTTCAGATTATACATCATTTTATGTTAGTCATGAGTTTGAACTCCATTCTGTAAGTATTTAAGGCCAATGTCTTGTGAGATGTATTTTTTTAGTGATATAAATAGTAAGACTGTTTGAACACAGTTCAAAAAGGTAACTTAGAATGGGGTTGTGGCTCAGAGGTAGAGCGCTTGCCTAGCATGCATGAAGCACTGGGTTCCTCAGTACCACAAAAAATAAAATAAAAATAAAGGTATTGTGTCAATCTACAATTAAAAAATAAAATTTTTTTAAAAGTAAGATATCCAAAACTTAGAGTGATTATTTTACAGAAGAAGAAATAAAAATTCACATTTAATATGTATTACTTAACCAATTAATAATTTCTTTAAATGGCATAAAGGAATAGGACAAGTATTTTTTAAAACTTGCAGATCTTACAGACCAGCCAGTTTTCACACTGGAATAGAGACATAATTGCCAATTTATATCACTAAATGGGAACATTAATATAGATGGTGTCTGTTACAGACACACACTCAATATTACACTGTTTCATAGAAGGATGTTTTTAACATTGTAAAATAGGAAGGATTAGGGATGCTGATAGGTCTGGTAGTGGTGGTGGTGGTGTTTTTGGTACCAGGGATTTAACACAGGGGCCCTTAACCACTTTTTTTATATTGTATTTAGAGATAGAGGGACTGAGGATGTGGCTCAAGTGGTAGCGCGCTCGCCTGGCATGCATGCGGCCAGGGTTCGAGCCTCAGCACTACATACAAAGATGTTGTGTCCGCCGAAAACTAAAAAATAAATATTAAAAAAAAAGAGAAGGAGATAGGGTCTCACTGAGTTGCTTAGGGTCTCGCTAAGTTATTAAGGCTGGCTTTGAACTCTCAGTCCTCCTGCATCAGCCTGCCAAACCAGTAGAATTACAGGCATGAGCCACCCTGCCTGGTGCTGATAGTTCTTTAAACTGAATAAATTAGGCTGAAGTTGTGGCTCAGTGGTAGAGCACTTGCCTAGCATGCGTGAGGCACTGGGTTTGATTCTCAGCACCATATATAAGCAATTAAATAAAGGTCCATCAATAACTAATAAAAAAACTAAATAAGTTATCTTTATGAAAAATGAACTACAGGGGCTGGAGTGTGGCTCAAGTAGTAGAGCACTCGCCTAGCATGTGTGAGGCACTGGGTTTGATCCTCAGCACCACATAAATTAAAGATATTGTGTCCACCTACAATTAAAAAATAAATATATTTTTTTAAAAATGAACTGCATTATTTATATTTTTTTCATTTTGATGTGAAGTAGCACCACTGCACTTAAAAACCATCTCTTGTTTCATTTACCTCTGAGATTTTGAAGTTGCATGTAGTTTCTTTCCACCCCCCATGTTATAAGGGATAATGAGTAATACAAAATAAAAAGTAAAAATAAGCAAACTCATTTCTGTTTTACTTAATTTTGCCTCTTTAAGTATAACATTCTATTACTACATTTCTGGAGTCCTTTTCTTAGCATATGATTTTCTAAAAAGGTATGTAGTGACTGAAAATTCAAAGGCAATTAGAGGGATAGCAAACCAGTATTGAAATCATCTTAGTTTTGTTTAAGTATGCGTGGTATTTACTTCTTAAAGAATCAAGCTATAGGTTGGGCATGTAGCTTAGTGGTAGGATGTTTGCCTAGCATATCAGAGATCCTGGGTTTGATCCCCAGCACTGCAAGACAAAATCAAGCTATAATTCACATAACAGAAAAATTAATTCTTACATAAGATTGATATACAGAATGCTATCTTTATAGAAATTAATTTCCTCTAAGAGAGTACATAAAGAAACAGACCAGACACCTGCTAATCTATAAGGCCAAGATACCATTGAAAATGTAATAAATTCAAAATTATACTTTATGGGAACTCTGTTTTATATGCAGTTAGATGATGTCTGTTATCATTAAGGAGGTTGGGTTATAGTTTCCTGGGTAGGTATACAGATTCTAGGTCAGGGATGAATTTCTCTTGACCCTGTCGTGGGAATAATGCTCTTCCCTTCTCAGCTAATTTTTTTCCTGCATATAATTCAAAGGATTTGATAAAAGACCAAAAAACATAATTATCTTTGGGTCCTATATTAACTCTCTGATTCTAGACACACTTGGATGCTTCTCCAAGCCTGCTTAAAGCTATCTAAATTTAGGTAGAAATGCCAAGAATATTAAATTGACAAGAAATTTTAAAGATCTGTTTTTCCTTTTCTCAAAGATGGGTGGAATGGGAGGAAACCTTTGTTATAACAAGAAAGGGAAGTTATCTTTTGTTGGAGAAGGAAGGGTCTAAAGCTGAGAGTTACACGAGCTGTATGTGTAGATATTTACAAGTAATGAAGATTGTCAGTGTGTTGGAAGTATATGAATTAGAAACTACACTGAAAAATTGAATAATGATAGTTTCCTAATTTTAAAGGCCTGTATCAGGAAAGGTTTGAAGCACAAAACTGTACAGTTAGGAATATATTTGAATATATTTGAAATGGCGGAGTATTATCTTTAGCAGGAAAAGTATATAAATTCAAACCTAGTGAATAAAACTGGGAAAATAATGTTACTTATATTTTCCCAATAGGATGAGAAATGTCAGTCTTAAGAACTCTTCTGAATAAATATGCCATATGTATATTGTTAAAATTTTGTTATTGTATATTTAAAGTTGTGTTTATTTATATGTTACACTTAATAGGACTACAAGATCTCATTGCAAAATTGAAAATGAAATAGGATCAAATTCATCAGATAATCTAAAAAGAAACTATATATCTCCAGAAATGGTTGAAATGCAAAGCTCACTTTTACCTTTCAAGACCCTACAAAACGCTTGTACATCAAGGTCAGAAAGCAAGATTGATTTAACTAATAGTTCATCTGGTACTTCAGAACACATCACCAGACAACATAAAAACTTAAATACCATAAAGAAAAGAAATATGAGTTTTCGTGTTGCTGAAACAAAAGGTGATGAGAACAAACATGCTTCTTTTGCACCTTGTGATCAAAGAAATATAGATGATACCTTTGCAGAAGATCACAACACAACAGATCCTACACAGAAATCCTGTCTTTCAAACATAAATCCAGGAACTGATGACTGTCTTGTGCCTAATGCAACAATGTTCTCAAAGCCTGTTTTCCATTTTTTGAGAGAGATCCATACCAATCTAGAAATGAATGACACAGTCCTTGAATGTCAAGATAATGAAATGTTAAATTCATCTATTAAAAATTCTACATGCATCAGTTCTCCAGAACCCACACATATCCAGGGCAAAGTTTCTATTCTGCAAGAAAATAAAAAACATCCTGCAAAAACTGAGTCAGAGGAAAAATATATGAAGAATACATTGAAGCCCAGTATGATACCCTTTGGACAAACTGAAATTTTAACCCTTGATGTGAATCAAAGAGCAGAATACTCTCTTTCTGAACAACAAGATGAGGAGAATCCTAAAGTCCTGAATAAGAAAGGTGCCACATATTGGAATGAACTTCCACAGTCAGCATGTAACCCAATATACAATTCTTCTGAGCATTCATTTGGAGCCACCTCATATCCATATTATTCTTGGTGTGTCTATCATTATAGCAGTAGCAATGGCAATGCCATTACCCACACATACCAAGGAATAGAATCATATGAAGTATACCCACCTCCTTCTGGAATATTGACTACAGTTGCAAGTACTGTCCAAACCACACATTCTAATATTCTGTACTCTCAGTATTTTAGTTGCTTTGCTGAGCAGCCACAAGCAAATGCCTTTATGCCAGCGGATGGATGTTTTCAATCCCAAAGGCCTATTTCTTATAATTTTCAGCAACCTATTTTTTCACAGTATGCTTCTCATCAGCCACAAGCTGCATACCCTTATCCTCCTAATTCAGGTGTGCTTCAAGAAGTCCCTTGGATTTATGGTGAGTTTTGTAAGTTTTAATACTTGCCTCACTGAATGTTTTATTCTTAACTTTTGTACATTTATGTAAATGGAATTCACAATACACTTATATATATAGCAGTCATTTTCTGTGCAAATTTGTAGACTTATTCATTTGTCAGTTGAATTGTGTTATTGGGTGGAAATCTAGTTGTCAAAGATTAGAGAAAAAGAACAACTGGGTAATGTCACTAATGTGTCCTTCAGTAAAATCCAGTCTTAGTGAATGGTTAAGTAAGATATAGTGAAATCCATACAGTGATGCAACCATTAAAAGATTTATAAAAGTTTTTAATGCCATGATATATTTTTAAAACTGTGTATAATAATTGGAGGTAATACAGAGTTAAAAACCATGGTTGAGGCTGGGGATATGGCTCAGTTAGTAGAGTACTTGCCTTGCATGCACAAGGCCCTGGGTTCTATCCCCAGCACCACCAAAAAAAAAAAAAAAAAAAATTAGTTATTGGGCTGGGTTTGTGGCTCAGTCGTAGAGCACTTGCCTGGCATGTGTGAAGCACTAGGTTCGAGTCTTATCACCACATAAAAATAAATAAAAAAGGCCCATCAATAACTAATAAAAATATTTTAAAAAGAAAAAAAAAGGTTGAAAAAGAAACTTAAATCAGATAAACCATCCTTCTCTTCTATAGGTATTTTAGTATAATACAGTGATGTAAGTGAATGGAATTAATTGAAACATAATTGGTAAAATAACATTGTAGTTTAACCTCTGAAACTTGAAAATTTTCCTCTTTAAACACTTCACTCTGTAAAATATGACTAGAATATGTTTTTAATTAAATTTAAATGTGCATTTACTATAGTTAAAACAAAATTTAAAAATAATTATTCTGCAAATACAGTAATTAGGTACTAACCCAAGTATTTTCCCATTAGAGGTAAAAATGTAATTTAAATAATGATAATTATCTGTAATATCTTAGGGAAATTCAAGAGAATTGTTTTGATTTTAAACAGTTTTTCCCCAAAACCCTGACTACTCTTACAGATTAATAAGTAGAAAAAAAATTATTGGGAATCCATTTGTCTGAATTGAACAAACCTCATGTTCACATAGTGTATGTGTATGTGTGTTGCTAAGGATGAAACCCAGGACCTCACCCATACTAGGCAAGCAATCTACCACTGATCTACATCCCCAGCCCAACATAATTATGTTTGAAACTAAGAAATCTAATCACATTAGGACTTCTGCATTGAAGTGAGTACTGATTTTCTATAACCTATAGGATAAAATTCAAACACTTAAGCTTGGAATGCAGAGCTGTTCACAGTCCTTCATATCCAGCCTCATTTCATACCACTTCCACTTGCACAGTCAAACTTCATTGAATTTCTTAACTATTCTCCCATTCTGATACTTTTTGCATGCTCTTTCAGACTGATAGGACTGTGGGCACTGGGGTAGTTTTATAATAATCTGTTTCTTTTCCTTCTCTCCTTGTCCCAAATAAGTTTAAACAGGACAGAAATTTTTCACCTGAGGAATCCTGTAAAGTAAGGGAGGAAGAAAAAAGGGAGAAAGTATATGACTCCTTTTTTCCTTCATGATTAATTTGGGATACTATTGCTGATGCTGTAAAGATGAACACCAAGCATAGTAGATGTGGCAAACATCCAAATTAAATTAGAAAACATTTCTGAAATAGAAAATGTTCTCATTGTTCAGGATTTCTTGTGTTCTTAATTGCTAAGCCACATGTAATATTACAAAAGATCAATCTGCAATCAAATCCAGGTGTGATTCTCAAAAATTTTAAGTATTGGTTGGGCATGGTGGCACACACCCTATAATTCCAGCAGCTCTGGAGGCTGAGGCAGGTGGATTACAAGTTCAAAGCCAGTCTCCTCAACTCAATGAGGCCCTAAGCAATTTAGCAAGACCCTGTCTCAGAAAATAAAAAGGGCTGGTAATGTGGTTCAGTGGTTAGGTATCCCTGGGCTTAATCCCCTGGTACAAAAAAAAAAAAAATCTAATCCCAGCTATTCAGGAGTCTAAGGCAGAAGGCTCACAAATTCAAGGTCATTCTGGTCAATTTAACAAGACACTGTCAAAAAAGAAAAAAAAGAAAAGGGAGCCAGGTGCAGTGGCACAGCCCTGTAATCCCAGTGACCTGGATGACTGAGGCAGAAAGATTGCAAAGTTCAAGGCCAGCCTTAGCAACTCAACAAGACCCTGTCTCAAAACAAAAACTAAAAAGGTCTGGTAATGTAGCTCAGTTGTAACATGCTTACCTAGTATGCATGAGGTCCTGGAGTCCAGTGCCTGGTCCCTGGGGGGGGGATGGAAGGGAAGCAATTATTAGCACATATTTTAATTTTTATGAATGCAAATGATCCATCGATATTACCTCTCATACTTAGTGCATTCATTCTTAAAAAGATGTGAAAATCCCTTTGGTCCATTTATCACTGATTTGCTCACAATACCTATATATTTAACACCAGAAAATGGAACTCAAAGATGATGTTTAATTGAGCCCTGTGTGCCAAGCATTGCATTTAATTTTCACAGGATACCTGAGAGAGATGCAAAGACATTGTTCTTTTACTGATGAGGAAACTACTCCTCAGTAATTAAACAACTAGTAAGTTAAACAACTAGTTTAAACTAGTAAGTTAAACTAGTTAAACAACTAGTAAGGGACAGGAGGGCAGTTCAAACTCTGATGTCTTTGGGCTCTAACTTAATCTCAGGTTCTTTCTATTATCCTATTATATATCATTAGTCTACATCATTAATTTATATCTGATCTATTTCTTCCAGCTCCATGGCAACAGGAACAGTTTCAGCCAGGACATTGAAATCAATCTGACTACTGAAATAAAGGAGATTTAACAAGTTTTCAAAAAAATATTTTTACTTCCGTATTTTTTAATGTTTAACACTTTAAAATATGTAAATGGTGGTCTATTATAAAGTGCATAGTCCTTTATAAAATGTAAATACAATAATGTATCATGTAAGGCATGGAAATTAATTTCTAACATCTGAAATTCCAAAATTATTTCCACAGAGTTGTAAAGGGAGTTAATTCCATGTTTGAGGTTAATCAGTAGTGATAAAATCTTTAAAACCAAGTTTTTGTTTGTTATTTTTTTAATAATTTATCATGTTGTGGCATTTTATTGAGCTGAAAGAAATTTTTTTCTTGACTTGGTCATCAAACCAACAATTTGATAATTCTTGACATTTTGTTCATATAATTTACAATTCTGTGTTTGTGATTTCCTTTGATTTTAATATTTTATAATTTTTACTTGTAAAATATTCCTAAATAGAAATACTGGTTTGCATATTTCGGTGTTTCCTTGAGTAGAGACTTTTTACAAATTTTATGTTGGAATGGTAGTTCATTACATTGGAATTAATGCAATTCTGATAACTTTTTCCACAAGATTATTTATTTTGTATTTGTACTTCACAAATTTAAATGGCTCTTTAAATGATTTTGTAGCAAATAATAGGGCATGTTTATGCTTATACAGTTAGTTGAGCCATATTGCAATAATTTAAATACTGCATGAATACAGAGTTTTTAATACTCTTGGCATAGTTTTTTTCCCAACATTCTGCAAAAGTAAACAATTTCTTAGTAATAATCATCATAGGACAGTTGAATGTAGTAACTACCATCTTGAGCAATATGTCTGCTCATACATTATTACCTTCCTTGCTCAGCAGCCAATCCTGATTTCTTTTAAGATCCTAATCAAAAAAAAGCCCTCAGAAGTGACAGACCTTTCTCAACTTTTAGTTAGCCCTAAAATGTGACATGAGATTTGCTTTAACTGAATCTAACAGCCAATAAAACTTCAACATTTTTTCAAATTTCTGTTAAACTTTCTATGTTATCTGGCATAGGCCTTTAAAGAGTATAATTTTGCCTTGTTCAGTGCAGAGTAACTCATTTTCAATTGAGAAAGCCACTAAGAACCCCCAAGATAAGCCCGTTTAGTCACATCAACAATAGGATGGGATTTTGAATATTTAGGATTCTCTAACAGGGATCTTTAAGAGGAGAAAGTCAAGCAGAACTGTAGCCAAAGAAAATAAGGAATTTTTAAAAATTATGTAATTAAAATAACATTTTTTTTAATTTGTCAAAATCAGAACTCCTGAACCAGATATGAAAGCAGTAATATTAACTGTTATTCAAAAAATAACTCTATCTCAGACATTTTATTTATGTTTGGCTATGGGAAGACATCACAAAGTTTATTATTAAAAATATTTCTACAATACAAGGTAAACCAAAAGTTAGATATTCTAGTTAAATGCTCTTTAAACAACCTTCAGATTCTGTTGAAAATTGTCTTTATAATATTGGTATTTCATAGGTTTTTATAATTTCTTAACACCTCATCTAATCATTTACATTAAAAAATTTGTACTTTGACAAAATTTGAAAAACTGGAGTATTTTCTTTTTTTTACCCTAAAGTACATTGTTTTGACTTTAAAAATGAAACAAATTATAATTGATCAAACATATAAGCCAAAAAAAACCTTGCTTATTTGCAATTATTGTTTCAAAACTTGAAGAATTATTTGAATAAACTGGATTTCTAATTTCAGAGTTCTTTTTCTTTGTGTCTCTTGAAAAGCTAATAAAAATATGAATGGTCCTTGGTTTACATACTCTTACTACATGAAAAACAACCCACAAAGAGCTGCCTCCACTAGATATTTAAATAAACTTCCAGACTACCTCATTTCTAAGTTGTTTAATATACATGCATTTTAAATCTGTGTATATATCCAAAACTAATATTGATGGAGGACAGTTGAGGCTATGTCTTTTTCGTAGACATTACTTAAGAGTGATGATTTGGAGGCTTCAAAAGAAAAGTTAAAGCCTCCATATTCTTCAAATACTTTAGGAGAAAATCATTTTACTTACATTCTTGCATATGTGGTATTTTTAAACCATTAGATTTTTTTATAGGCATGGTTTTCAGTTCATATGGCATTAATATTGCTTGAATAACAGTAAATTCTCAGTTATTCATGCAGTTAGAATTATGGAGGAAGAAAATTAAGTTACTGCCATATGTAGTGGTCCACACCTGTAATCCCAGAGGCTGAAGCAGGAGGGTCAAGAGTTCAAAGCCAGCCTCAGCAAAAGTGAAGGCGCTAAGCAACTCAGTGGGACCCTGTCTCTAAATAAAATACAAAAATAGGGCTGGGATTTGGCTCAGTAGCCGAGTTCTCCTGAGTTCAATCCCCAGTGCCACCACCACCCAAAATTGAATCCTCTAAGACGAACATTTTAAAAATTATTTCTGACAAGTACAACTCAAAGAGCAGTAACTGCAGATTCCTGGTTAGCAATTGCTAATGATAAAGGGAAGCTGAGGTTGGTTGTTGATTACTAACACAACATGGACAGGAAAATTTTCTAAGGATATAAATCCTATTCATTCCTTGTTGTGTAAGTCCTGTCTGCTTTATTGTTACATATTATTTTGAAACATAACAATATCTTTTATTTTGTAAGAAGTTTCCATTGAAACATCCTGTGGAATTATTAATCTCAAAATATTGCATTCTAATTTGTTGGGAAACAACATTTATCTTTAGGTTTGTTACTCTTATTTTTAATGTCTTATTTTCGCTAAGAATAATTTAGGAATATGACAGACCAATTTTTTATAATTTTACTTAGTTTTGTAGTGTTGAGTGTTAAACCCTGAGCCTCATGCATACTAGATGAGCACTCTACCACTGAGCTACATCCCCAGCCCTTTTTAAAAAGGGTCTCACTGAGTTGCCTAGACTGCCCTTGTGAATCCTCCTTCAGCCTCTTGAGTAGCTGGAATTACAGACAGATGTTGTCACACATAGCTTCTATTTCTGTTTCTAAAATGTGAATGATAGTCTGCTTTGGAAGAGGGTCTAAATCAGTTGAATATTTGGTGAATTAAAGGTACACTTACATTCAGTTAGCAGTTATTCCTTATCTGACTTGGGCTAAACATATGCTATTCTGCTTGTGGGTATGTATTACAACTAATCTTTATATCAACCCTATAAAAGGAAGTATTTGCTTATTTTATAAATTCATTTAGAAAGCCCCTCAAGATATTTTTGCACTTAAGGTCATTTTGTGAACAACAGTTAACTTCAAGTATCATTGGTTTGAAAATAATGTCAAATCAGATTTAAATCTTGTTACTTTTTTATTAAGTTCCTAACAATGGCTTATGCATCTGATACATTTCTTCATTGGAAATTTGAGTATGGCACCCAGTGGTGGATCACACCTGTAATCCCAGTGATTTGGGAGGCTGAGGCAGGAGGATCACAAGTTTGAGGCCAGCCTCAGCAAATTATCAAGGCTGTAACCAACTTAGCAAAACCCTGTTTCAACACTAAAAAAAAAATTTAAAGGTTTAGGAGTGTAGGCCAGCATTAGAACAACCTGGATTCAATCCTAGTACAACAAAAAGTAAATAAAGTAAAAATCAAATACAGGATTGGGGGCTTAATTATAGCATGTGCAAGGCCCTGGGTTTGATTCCCCAACAAAGCAAAAAAATTAGAAGGAATAAAATTTGAATAGTGTTCAGAAAAACAATACATTAATTTGATATTTCTTCATGTTTGCCTAAGATAACAATTTTCTGCTGTGTGCATAGAAATAATTGTAGTCTTTTGATTAAGATTATTTTAATTAAGAGCCAAATGAATTCTGTATGTTGGGAGTTATGAAAACCAAGTGATTGACTCCCAGTCTACTGCTTTCCAACTGAAGTGTTTTGAAACCAAGTCTGATTATTAATGGAAACATCATTTTGCTCAAGATTGACTCTGTCCCCACTTTACCTCTTATCATGATATTCTGAAGCTTACTCTGCCCCACTTCCCTAGGAAGTTCTCTTTCTATCTTCCTTCCCTCATGATTTTCAGACCACGCCTGTGGCAGTTTCCTAGAACTCATTCCCACTTTCTTCGCCTTTTTTACAGCAAACTACATCCAGTAAAACTATGTTCCAAATATGTCATCTATTGAAATTGCACACACAGCTTGCTGAATCAGCTGTGTCCTTTTTGTGGTCTCTTACCAATTTTTCAGGTCAAAATATTAGGACAAGCTAAAAACAAGTGTCTTTCCCTGCCTGCTGGGTTCTTGATCCAAGAAACTGCAGTATTGAAAAAGTATTTCCTATAATCTGCTGTCACCTTTCAAATGGACAAGTAGAAAATGTGTTAGTGAATAATATTTCACTATATCAAATGTTTTGTTTCAATGTATCAGTAAAAAATAATTCTCAAAAATTTGAACACAGGAATGATTATAGTTTGCTTAAAGATAAAATGAAAATCTCTAACAGTATAAATACACTGTCAAGTTAGGGACAGCAAACGTCTGCTGCTGAACTCCACAATATGATGGGCATTTGGGCAGAAAAATCAGTTGAGACATTTCTGACTTTAAAGAGAGCTTATAATCTGAAGAGTGGGAAAGGCATGTAGAAACCAACCATTCAAGTAAGTAGTCCTGTACATGCTAATGCTTGGTGTTATAGGTCTTAAAGAGGATGACCTATAATTCATTCTGGTGGATGCAGGAATACTAAGAATGAGACAAATCTAAACTGAATATTGAACAATATATTCAAGTTAACATGCTGAGATGGTAAAAGTAAGATCTGTAGAAGGAGAAGACACAGGAATATGTAAAAATTATTCCATTGATTTATGTAGTTGGTACATTTAACATGGGGAAGTGAGAGGGATATATCATTCCTCATCTCCTATGAAATGTAATAATTAGACAATGTAAACTGCATATTCCTGACAAGATTGCAACCTAGCATATCATTCTACCATTATTCCTTGGCTGAACTGCATTTTACTACAGAAGTGCAAAAGAAGTACAGGCATATCCCACAGGACACATCCCTGGTTAAAGTCTTCCTGGCAGACTACTTCCTGACTTCAGTGCTGGAGATTGAACCCAATGAACACATAAGCACATGTTCTACCATTGGGCCACCCACCCTGCCACAACACTTGATTTGTGTGTGTGTGTGTAGCAGGAGAGGGGAGTGTATTTTACGATACACATTAAAAAATTTACTATCTTACCCATTTTAAGTTTATGGGTCAGTAGTGTATGAGTACATCCACATTGTTATACAACCAATTTCCAAAACTTTTGCATCCTGAAAAACTGAACCTCTGTACCCATTAAACAACTTCTGATCTCCATAGAGGCTGCATTATTTTGTATTCCTGTCAACAGTGTGTGAAAGTTCCAATTTCTCCATTCCAAAATATTTTTCCTTGATAACAGCCACTGTAATGGATGTAAGGTTTTGATTTGCATTTCCCTGATGATGATTTTTTTTTTTTTTTTTTTTTTTTTTGCTAAATATGGTTGTCTTTATTTTCTTTTTCCTTGCCCAGCCCTATCTAAACATAAAATAAAACTACAGGACTGAAACTAACAACCCATTAAAATCAGCATTAAGTTATGAAAATCATAAAGCTTTTTTTTTTTTAAGTAATTAAGGGTAGTTAAATTATTTAAAGTATACAAAGTCCAAACAGCTGGGGGTAAGGTCTCCAGGAAGGCTTCCCAGGGTAAGAGAGAGGACCAAAGGAAAACCTTGCAGTTTGAAAGACAAAGGGAACACATGACATCAAAGTGCAGGCTAGAATTTTCACTTCGAAGAAAATAACATTTCTGAAAACATTTATAAGAGCAACAATAGCACCTGCACAGGGGGATTGTGAAGAAGATTGCTTGTAGAAAATGGAAGCAAATCTTTACATTAAAATGAGACAAGTGCTGAACTTAACTATGTTAACTATGATAGTGTGTCTACTATGGATATCAGATGGTTAAAAGCTGGTAAAAGGTAATGATTCTAAAAGAAAACAAAAACAGCATTGACCTTTTTTCTACCTAGCCCAGACCTCATTCATTTTGTGCACTATAAAGAGTGAGGCTGGGGATGTGGCTCAAGCGGTAGCGCGCTCGCCTGGCATGCGTGTGGCCCGGGTTCGATCCTCAGCACCACATACAAACAAAGATGTTGTATCCACCGATAACTAAAAAAATAAAATATTAAAATTCAAAAAAAAAAAAAAAGAGTGAGATGTGAGGTGTTTTATCATTATCAAATGCTGCATCAAAATAGATGATTTTTCCCATGTGTTTTTCCACTATAAAGACATCTATGTTTACTTATGGACAAGCTTTAAAAAGATGTCATTTTGGTTTTCAACACATATAAACAGTTATCAAAATCTCAAATAAAAATGCTGCCGTGGCTCAGACCTTGGCCTGCTAATCTGCGTGCACAACTCTTCTGACCCATGCAGACACAGGCACATGGAGCTTTTTCCTTTTGGCTCCCCAATCCATACTCATAGGCCTTGTGTAATAGAGGCTGTCATGCATGGACTGCCCCCATGCAGCCCTTAGGCCTCGGGCTGGCGAGATGGCAGTTGGGTGCCCTAGTGCTAACAATGCAGGATAAGGTTAGCTTATTTAGCATGGAATCCAACAGAAAGTTGAGCTGCATGATGATCCCTTTCAAAAGGCTTCATGGGAGTCTCTCCTTTTGTAGAGCATGAAATGAGTTTGGGTTTGTTTCATTTTTGTTTTAAAGAATTGATCATCCACAGGCTTCATGATAAACTGTCCCAGGCTGAGTTTTAATAGCTCCTTAGCTATCCAAGATTAATGCCTGATTATCTTTTCTTTACTATGGGTTTGATTTTTTTTTTCCCCTAGGGCCATAAAGCTCAGGAAGGGTTCATAATCCCATCTTTAAATGTGCCTACTCAATGTAGTATGAGCAAACTAGAAAAAGAGGATGGAATCTCCAGTGTCCTCTTTGAAATCAATTAGATCAAATCAAGATAATTTCACACAAGTTTTCCATTGCCATTAGAAATTGTGATTTTTCCAAAGTGAATATTCTGAATATATTTGTTCTGCTAGGGAGGCTCTACCCCACTTTTTGCTAAGTATTTGCTTAAATACAGGTCTTCTGACCCTTTGTTCAAGTATAGTTTTGTTTAGCTTTATTGAGGAGACTGCATCATGAACCCAATTTAAGAGATTGTACTGAATTGGCCCAGTGAATATTTTGCCCTGCACTGTTATGTCATGCTGGGTTCTAGGAAGTGAACGAAAGTTTGACACTGGCACTGGAGTAACCCTCATCACTCCCAATACTCTGCAAGCTGCTGTGGTCATCAATGTCACTGATGCTGGTGGTACTTATATTGTCCACTTCTCCATGGGAGAACTCTGTGCTTTCAACATCCGCTTCAATCTCCTCTGGCTCTGAATCAGAACGTTCTGAAGAAATAGTTGATCCAATGCTGTCCATTCGTATTCGTTCCATTTCTTGAGGACCCTGCAGCTGTTCCAGTCGCAGCTTTAAAAATCTCTGTTCTCTTTCCAAGTTCTCAAGCTGGTGCTGGCTTTTCCTTTCAACTTCTAAAAGTTTCTTGATGTGTGCTTTGGCTTTATTGAGCAAACCAAGTGTTTTGTGCCTGGTGCAGTCTGGTCCTAGTGGAATCAGAACTTTTAAGCGTTCTAAACACAGGCGCAGATGAGCTCGTCGGTTTTTTTCCAGCTCATTATGTGTGGATCTGTTGGCAGTGCTGGTGGTGCTGCTCCCGCTGCTGTGTTTCTGTGCCCGGCTCAACCTCCGTGGGGGCTTTGAATGCTGTAGCCGGGGGTTCGGCATGGAGGGGAATGATGAGGCGTAGCCATGTTCACACTCTCGCTCCCGGCGCTCCAAAACTCGGCGGCCTCCAGCAGGCGCTGCACGTAGATCATCCGCACCCGCTCCATGGGCACCGCGGGTGGCGACCCGGCTACTCCGCGCTCCTGTCCCTGGCCGACAGGAGGCGCCGCAGGCGGCTACAGCCCCGCGCCGTCCGGGGACAAGTGCGTCGCGTGGGCGGGCCAGCCCGGCCACGGCTCGGCGCGCTCTCCGCCGCCCCCGCCGCCTCCGCCGCGCCCGCCGCGCAGCCTGCAGCCCGCGCGCGGTTTGTTTACCTCTCCGCGCGAGCACGGGGGAGGCGCGGGAGCAGCGCTCTGGCCCGCCTCCTCCCTCCCTGATGATTCTTGAGTTTCAATTCCTAAAGTTCAGACCTGTCCCTCCATACACTTTCCAAATTGTTTAATATTGGCAAAATATATGTCCCCCAAACTCAAAACAACATTTTACCAATGTTACTTAAGGAAGATCATGTGTTCCAAATAAAAATGGTAGAATATTAGAATCCATATGGACATTTATTTTAAAAGTGTCTTAAGTATCAAAAGCCAGATTGGTATCTTGGTATTGCAGTTAATGTTGAATGTAAAGAATTTTCTCCACATTTAATCTTTCATGTGTAGTTTATATTTGCTTAGTATGTTTCAAGCCCCATTCCAGTTGATAATATATTTAAGAAAATTGTGGAGAAGGAAACAAAAAATAAACTCAATATGAAAGATAACATTCTTCTAGGACTGGGGGTGTAGCTCAGTAATGGAATGCTTGCTTTGCATGCACAGACCCTCAGTTCAATCCCAGCACTGCCAAAAAAAAAAAAAAAAATGCTGCATAAAAAGCTACTGACCATTAAAACTATATCGCTTGATAATCAGAGAACTATTATAAGCACTTACATTCAAATATGTTTTATGTACATGGTTAATTTCTTTTTTGGTAACACCTCAGAAAGTTGACTAAATTTGAAGTTAACAAGCATTACAATGTTTCCCATTTAAAAATTAAGAAGTGGCACTTCCACGGATTCCATCTCTTGGGTCCCCTTCTTCCTCCGGGAGAAGTCTTTTCTGCTGTCCTTTAATAAACTTCTACTTTCCACTCTGAAAATAAAATAAAATAAAAATTAAGAAGTAGATCCTGTTCATGCATGACTGGTTTTCAGGAAAGAATTACTGCCTTGGGACTGGGGATATGGCTCAAGTGGCTCAAGTGGTAACACGCTGGCCTGGCATGCTCCAGGCGCTGGGTTCGATCCTCAGCACCACATAAAAATAGGGATGTGTGTCCACCGAAAACTGAAAAATAAATATTTTTAAAAATTCTCTCTCTCTTCTCTCTCTTTAAAAAAAAAAAAAAAAAAAAAGAATTACTGCCTTTAAAAGGGTGACACCTCTATTTGGATCTGAAGAACAAAAAAAGTAAATAGTTATTTTTAAATAGTTACACACTTACAGAACAATTTGGAAAATATTTCTTTTGAAATATTTAAGTTGTTGACTGGATGACACACCATCCCTGAATACTTTAGTGCGTGTTTTCTACAAAGAAGGTAAGTCTCCTACTTAATAATATGACCACTGAGATTAAGAAAATTGACACCACTACATTAAAACTGCCATCTACTACTCAGACCTCATGCAATTTTCACCATTCATCCCAATAACAGAATTTATAGCAAAGGATGTATGTTAGGATTACAGGTATCATTTCATTGTCAGGTCTTTCTTAGTCTGGAAATATGCTCATTCCTTGATTTTTAGAAGCTTGACACTTTTTTGGTCTGTGGTGCTGGGGATTTAACTCAGGACTTTGTGTGAGACAAGCCCTCTACCAACTGAGCTATATCCCCAGCCTGACACTTTTGAAAAGTATTATTTTATGCACTGCCCCTCAGTTTGGATTTATATGATGTTTTCATATTACATTTATGGTATGCCTCTTTGATCCCTTTCTTTTTGCAATGAGCAATTATATTTACACCAAGAGTTAGTAAACATGTAGGCCCAGATGTAGGAAATGATGAAAAACCCATAAACAACCTATAGTGCACCTACAGTCCCAGCAACTTGAAGACTGAGGTGGGGGGATATGTGGAGCCCAGAAATTCAAGGCCAGCCTAGGCAATATTGTGAGACCATCTCTCAAAAACAAAAACTCAAAAAGAAAAATGACTTTGACCATAAGTTTCTATTCAAAGAACTCCACAGAAAGAAGACAGACAAGAAGTTTTTTGCCACAAATTAAACTTATTACAGATTAACATACAGAACATATTTCTGGAAGTCAACCAAAGAATATTGAGCATCCTGTGAATTGAATAGACAAATCACAGGAAAGGAAGCCCAAATGAGCAATGAACAATGAGATGTTCAAACTAGTAGAAGAGAATATAAATTAAAATGAGATGCCACTTTAGAACAGCAAAACTTCAGAAGGTTGGATAATAGGAAAAAAGATAAAAATAGAGGAGTGGATTCTGACAATGGAACATATTAGAAGTTAGAAGCTAACAAATAGCATAATAGTCACCATTTGATGAAATGAGAAACAATGATGTGTATATTTGCATATAAAAACTATATATTTTACATAGATTTTTACATAGATAATTGGATATATATCAAAATGGTTAGCTGGGACTGGGGCTCAGTGGTAGAGCACTCACCTAGCATGCGTGAGCCACTGGGTTCCATCCTTAGCACCACATAAAAATTTTAAAAAATAATAAAATAAAAAATAATAATAAAATAAAAAGGTTAGAGGGCTAAGAATATAGCTCAGTTGGTAGAGTGCTTGCCTTGCATGCACAAAGCCCTGGATTCGAACCCCAGCACCACACACACAAAAAAAAAATTTCAAAACCAGCCGCAGCAACAGCAAAGTGCTAAGCAATTCAGTGAGACCCTGTCTCTAAATAAAATCCAAAATAGGCTGGGAATGAGGCTCAGTATTCGAGTGCCCCTGAGTTCAATCCCCAGTACCAAAGAGACTGTACATGGAAAGAAGGGTTGGGAAAACAAGGAATTTTGTTCTTAGTTCTTAGATGACAACATGCTATCAAATGAAGAAGAGAATTAATTATACCTGTTTGAGATCCATAAGAAAGGAGTTAATTTCCATATCAAATCATAAAAGGGTAAATTAGACCTATAAAAATTAGCATGTAACTTGACAACTTAAAATGCAACTTTTTAATTTGTTGATGGCCACAAATCCTTTATTTTATTTTTATGTAGTACTGAGGATCAAACCCTCATCTGAGATGAGCACTCTACCACTGAGTCACACCCCAGCCTCCAGAACTGTTTTTAAAATGTTTTATGAGATGAGATGACATCCAAGTACAGTGCGAGCCAAGATTATAAATGCCTTAAATTGAATGGACAAAAAAAAAGTATTAAAAATTTTAAAATTTTTTTCCCTTTTTGGGCTGTTGAGGTAAAAATATAATTTCTTACAATATTCTGTCTCTAATTCTCTGATACCAACTGGATGTCTTGCAACTCAATTCTGACACACCTAGAGTTAACAGAGACCTCACAAGTGAGGGGCAAATTCTTTTTTTTTTTTTTTAAGAGAGAGAGAATCGAACCGGCAGCACACATGCCAGGCGATCGCTCTAACCTAACCGCTTGAGCCACATCCCCAGCCCAGGGCAAATTCTTACATACGATATAATACCATGCTGACTTCAGACTCTAACCTCAAGTTTCAGCAGTTCCTAAACACTGCTGACTACGGATTTAGGGGTTCTATTATATAGTCATTATTAAATTATTGGTCACTTGGTTGAATTCAGTCTCCACTTACCACTCCCTTTCCTAGAAGTCAGGCCAGTCCACAGTTGACTTAACTGTCACAAGGTTGGTCTTTCTGGTACCAACCCCTTCCTGAGGGTATCTAGGGGCCCACCAGAGGTTACTAAATGGGTATAACAAAGATACTTCTATCACCCAAGATATCACAAGAATTCTTGAAGCTTTGTGTCACCACAGAATTTCCTGTGTTGATTTCAATAAACAACATATTTACATTCCAATTCCCAGAAGGCATTTGAACTAGGAGTTAAAATATTCTTTAATCTTTTGAGAATTATAATTTTTTAAGAATCTTTTACAGACCAATATCATGTACAATTTTGATGTAGTATATAATTCTTATAAAGTATGAATAATTCCTATTTTAAATGGTAAAATATATCAAGAAAAAAATCAATGTTTATATATTTTAAAAGAAACTAGTCAATTATGTAGGAACAAAGTTTTTTTTGTAGTTGTAGATGGGCAGCATACCTTTATTTTATTTGTTTATTTTATGTGATGCTGAAGATGGAACCTAGTGCCTAACACATGCTGGGCAAGCGCTTTGCCACTGAGCTATAGCCCCAGCCCCTGTAGGAACAAAATTTAACATATACATTTAATTTGAAGGATCTGATCATGTAAACAATTTTAAAATTCTTTGACCAAAAGGAGAAAGGTAAACAATTAAAATGAGAACATTTTTGGTAAACAACAAAACTTAGAACTGCAGTTTTACATGACAAGTAATTAGCAAGGATTAGAGACTGATGGTTATGTTCTACAAGAGAACACACTTGTGCACACACGTAAGACAGAAGCAAAGAGCAAAGAAAGAAGTTTAAGAATTATAGTTTTTTTTTTATTTTGCCATTTTTGTTGTTGTTGTTGTTGTTGTTTGTTTGTTTTGTTTTTAAGACAGTCTTGCTGTGTTACCTGAGCTGGTCTCAAACTCTTGTGCTCAAGGGATTCTCCTGCTTCAGGCCTGGGGCATTACTTGGAGTAGCTGGAACTAAAGGCACATACCTCCATACCCAGCTGTAGTGTTTTTTAAGATGACTTCACAACCCAAATAGCAAAACTGATAGTGTAACTGCCAAGTTCCTAATCCACCAACTTTCCATTTACCCTGTTTCCAATAGATTACAGAGGTCATACAATATAAATCAGGGGAGTGGAAGGCAGACAGAAGTAGTGGTGGTCTTTCCTCCCTGGCACCGAGTGGCATGAACAACTTGGATGCTTTTCTTTTTAAAAATATTAACATATATTAATTTTACAATTATTAATATTACAAATATTAATGAGTTCAGTGTGATATCTCTTTGCAATAAGTACAATGTGCACTAATCAATTCCAGATTCCCTTATCCATCTTCCCACTCCACCTCCCTCCTCAGTCTTTAGTAATTCACTCTTCTACTTTCAGATTGACTTTTAAAAAACTTCCACACATGAGAGAACGTGTGAGATTTGTATTCCTATGTCTGGCTTATTTAAATTAATGTAATGTCCTCTAGATCCATCCATTTTGGATGAAAGGATTTCATTCTTTATGGCTGAATAATACTCTATTGTGTATGTACACCACATATTCTTTATCCATTCATTAGCTGGTGGGCATCCAGGTTGATTCAATATTTTGTCTTTTTGGGAATTGTGCTACAATAAATATGGGTGTACGAGTATGCCAATTTCATTGCCTTTGTATGTATACCCACAAGTGGACCAGCTGGATCATATGGTAGACTTATTTTGAGTTTTTCTGAAGCACTTCCATACTGTTCTTTGTAATGATTGTTACTAATTTACATTCCTACAAAGAGTATATGAGTTTTTTATTTTCCACATCCTTGTCACAGTTTGTTTTGTTTTGTTGTGCAGTACTAGGGGTCAAATGCAGGGCCTTGCACATCCTAGGCAAGTGCTCTACCACTGAACTTCATCCCCAGACCTTTCCATTTTTCACTTTGAAACAGGGTCTTGCTAAGTTGTCCAGGCTGGCTTCAAACTTGTGATCCTCCTGTCTCAGCATTCCCAGTAGCAAAGATTACAGGTGTGTACCATCATGCCTGGCATTTTTTTGTTGTTTTGAAAATGACCATTCCAACTAGGGTGAGATAATATCTTTGTAGTTTTGATTTCATTTCTCCTATGGTTAATGATATTGAGCAATTTAAAAACTATTTGTTAAACATTTGTAATTTTTTGAGAAGTATCTATATCATTTGTTCATTTTAAAATTAAATTACATGTTCTAGTGGTTGTTTTTTTTTAGTTCTTTATATATTCTGGACATTATTCCTTTGTCAGATACATGAACATTTTAAAAAACTGGGTTTTTTTTTCTTTTTCTGTTCTTGGTGCTGAAGATTAAGCCCAGGGCTTCTACATGCTGGGCAAGTGCTCCACCATGGAACTACAACCCAAGCCCATGAACCTGTTTTGAAACCCATACATGTCTGTTTCCTCATTACAAAATACAGGGTAATAATATTTGCTCCATAGGATTACTGTATAACATTTTTATACAATAGTGTTATAAATAAGAAGGAACATGTAAAACACATAGTATATAGGAAGCACTCAAAAAAGTATTCTTATTTGTTGGGCTTGGTGGTGGTCACCTGTATTCAAGGCAGGAGAATCCCCTAGGCCCGGAAGTTCAAGGCCAGTCTGGGCAAGATAGCCAGAACATGAGAAAGAGGAAAAGGAAAAAAGAGAAGGAGGGAAGGGTAGATGGAAGGATCAAAAGCAAAGAAAAAGTGTTTTGCTTTATAGCACCATTTGACTTAACTTCAGAAGTACTACTTTCCCCGACTCATCTACTCATGCACAACCCTAACTACATTATCTCATCAATTCCAAACATTGGTTTCTGATTCAAGCATCTTCTTCCCTCATCACCATTCATCATTCCCATTTCTCCTGTTCCCAATCTACTAGGAAAATACTCTCATTCTCATTTCGTTCTGGGCCTTTCAGGTTTAGGCAAACATCTACCTTTTTTTAAACTTTTTGGTCTAACCTCCTCAGGAAGTGCAATAGCTATTGCAATTATACAAGTAGACTTTCATCTAGACCTTGCGCCTAATAGAAGAAAAAGTAGGTCCAGATATCCACCATGTCAGCTTAGGAACTGACTTCCTTAACAAGATTCCTAAAATGCAATAAGTCAAATCAAGAATCAACAAATGGGATAGAATCAGACTAAAAACCTTCTTCACAGCAAAGGAAACAATAACATGAAGAGAGAGCTTACAGAATGGGAGAAAACTTTTACCACATGCACCTCAGATAGAGCATTAATCTCCAGGATATATAAAGAACACAAAAAATTTAACACTATAAAAACAAATAACCCAATCAATAAATGGGCTAAGGAACTGAACAGTAGGAATACAATCCATCAACAAATATATGAAAAAATGTTCAACATCTCTAGCAATTAGAGAAATGCAAATCAAAACTACAATGAGATTCCATCTCACTCTATCAGAATGGCAATCATCAAGAATACAAACAACAATAAATGTTGGCGAGGATGTGAAGAAAAAGGTACACTCATACATTTCTGGTGCAACTGCAAACTGCAAACTGGTGCAACTACTCTAGAAAGCAGTATGGGGATTACTTAGAAAACTTGGAATGGAACCACTATTTGACCCAGTCATTCCACTCCTCAATTTATACCCAAAGGACTTAAAATCAGCATACTACAGTGTCGAAACCATATCGATGTTTATAGCAGCTCAATGCATGATAGTTAAGTTACAAAACCAAACTAAGTGCCCTTCAACAGTTGAATGGATAAAGAAAATGTGGTATATATACACAATGGAATATTACTCAGCCTTAAAGAATGAAATTATGGCATTTGCAGGTAAATGGATGGAACTGGAGAATGCTATGCTAAGTGAAATAAACCAATCCCAAAGAACCAAAGGCCAAATGTTTTCTCTGATGGATGCTAATTCACAAAAAGGGGAGGCTAAGGAAGAATAGAGGTACTTTGGACTGAGCTGATTGAGAATGAAGGGACGGAAGGGGGTATGGAGGTAGCAATGAATCAGACATTACTGCCCTATGTGCATATATGATTACATAGCCTGTGTAATTCTCCATTGTGTACAACCATACGAATGAGAAGTTTTACTTCATTTATGTATGATGTGTCAAAATGCATTCTACTGTCGTGTATAACTAATTAGAATATATATATATATATTTGTATATAAAGTTTAAAAGGGGCTAAAAGTTTAGCACCGTGGTATAGTGCTTGCCTAACATGCTTGAGGCCCTGGTTTCAATTCCTGGAACCGCAAAATAATTTTTCTTTCCTCTTTCTGATGCTGAAAGGGAAGATTCAAGATTAAGGGTTTCACAGCTAGAATTAAGACTAGAAATAATTTGTTTATTTAATAAATATCGAATGCCTGTTACAGGAAAGTGAAATCTTGAAGGGAGAATTCCCAAGCTTTCCAATTCCCGGTCCAGAACGCTGAAAAAGCACTCCAGGAGGCCAAAATGAAGACATAGTTCCCAGAGAACTGCTTGGGGAGGAAGAACCAGCCGATCTAGGTCTGGAGCCTGATGGGAAAAGAGGCTCTAGCAAGAGAAGCAAGTAAGTGCGACCCTGGGCCCCCTCGGACCGTTTCTCCGCCGATCCGCGCGAGGGCGCTGCTCTGTTCCTTGCGGGCCGTACCCTGGCGGTGCCGCCTGCTCGCCTTTTCCCGGCGGAAATGCCGGTGCGATGACGGAAACCCAGAGGGAGGGGAGAGAAAGAGCGAGAGAGAAGGGCCGAGAGATCGAGGAGAGGAGAGATTGAGGGAGGAGGCGGCGGGTAGTTTTTGTCCGACCGAGCCGAGGGCCTGCACCGCGCTCCCAGCAACTTCCCGCACTTTTCACCGACTCCGGCGGCGCGCGGCCGGGCGGGGCAGGGCGGGCGGGGGTCTCCTGGAGGCTGCGTGCCTGGAGCCTCCCGCTGGGCTTGGGCGGGGCCCTGGGCTCGCGGCCGCAGTCCACCTCTCCCTCGTCTCCCGCTGAGAGCTGGCGAGTGCGTCAGGGGAGGCTAGCGTCGCGGGCCGGGGCGGGGGCGGGGGCCGGGGCGGGTGGGGGCGGGGAGGGGGGAGGGAGGCGGCGGGGAAGGGGAGCTGGCCGCCATGGACGACAAGGCGTTCACCAAGGAGCTGGACCAATGGGTCGAGCAGCTGAATGAATGTAAACAGCTTAACGAGAACCAAGTGCGGACGCTGTGTGAAAAGGTAAGAGTGAAAAGAAAAGCTCGGGAGCGCTGGGCCGAGCGAGGGGCGGGCGCGGCGGCCTCTCCTCCTGGGCCCTTTGCCAGTGCGCGACCTCGGGCTGCGTTTCTTTTGCCCCCCACCCGCTCTCCTCCCGGTGGCCCGGCCAAGTCAGTCCAGGACGTGAGCACTGAGCTGTCCTCGCCGTTCCCCTTGGTCCTGGCCGGACGCGCAGGTGCCAGGCCTATGGAGTCCGCTGTAGATGAACTGAAGAAATGTGTTTCTCGGAACCCGCGCCGAAGTTCGGTTATGGTCCCCTTCACTTTTCTGGGGAGTTCATTGTCACTCCAGCTTCTTTCACACGTGGACGACCAGTAGCGGCGATTTAGGATGCCCGAAAATTATTCAAACGCAGTCTCTTTGAATATGCACCGAAAATTAATCTGAAAGTCATTAGTGTTAAAGAATTTTGTAACGTAAAATTGTCCTTAGATAAATGGGTTCCTGCAGAAATCAGTGAGTCAGAGTGTGTCAATCATTTGTATAGAAGTGGGCGTGATGGCAGGCGGATTTTTTAAAAATCGAGATTGATTTTGGTGGAAATCTTAGCGTTGAGTGGTTCTTGGGAGTAATGTTGATTTTCAGAAACAAGATAGCAAGTATTAAATTTCAGAACAGTGTTTGCTTTGAATGATATGTTTTCGAGTAGGGTAGCATTTTTTCAGAAATTTCCATTTTTACTGTATATAAAGTTTTTTTCTTTTCCAGAGATTAAAAAAAATGCAAGAGACTAGTTATTTAGGTCGTTCTTGAATATGTGATCTTAGTTTTCTGAATTCTGTATCCAGTGGTATTTTTTTTGTTGTTGTTGTGCCTAGGGTTGAACCCCAGGGGCGCTTATCCACTGAACCTTTAAAATTTGTTTTGACACGGGGTCTTCTCTAAGTTGCCTGGGGCCTATATCAGTTGTTGAGGGTGGGTTTGAACTTGAGATCCTCCAGCCTCAGTGTCATGTGTGCTACTACTCCCACCCTGTACCCAGTGTTTTCTTAACTGCTAAAATTATTTCCATGTCTCCATGTCTGGAGTTTTTCTTATACATCTTTTGTAATGTGAATTAAACAATTTTCCCAAATTTTTGTGTTGAAAAGTTCGATTTGGGGTCCATGAAGGAATAGGAAGGAGGTTATTTATTTCAATCCAGAATCTATAAAATTATCTTAGTCATACGTTTGAGACTCAGGATGCCCCAGAAATGCACTAAAGAAGGAAAGATTTTCTTGGTGTTATTTATTAACAGGGCACTCTTAAAGTTAAGCAAAACTGGGGCTGGGGTTGTGGCTCAGTGGGAGTGCACTAGCCTAGCATGTGCAAGGCCCTGGGTTTGATTCTCAGTACCGCATAAAAATAAGTAAACAAAATTGTGTCCAACTAAAAAATAAATATTTTTTTAAAAAGTTAAGCAAAACTTAGAGATGGAAGAGTAATTAATAACACAATTTAAGTTGAGCATGATCTTTGTATATTAAATAACCACACAGAACAGGAAAAATTGTAAATACAACTGTGGAGGAAATGATCTCTCTCTGAAACAAACTTTACTTGCAGTTTCAATTACTTCAATTTTTCTTGTGTAGTAATCTCACAAGTCTTAAATTTTAGTTTTTAAATGTCTCTCTAAAGCTCAGATGTCACGGAAATATTCAGTTTTGAAGTCAATAAATGTTGCTATAAGTGTCACATACAGAATTGTGCTTTATTTTACAGTCTTCTGCTAGCATCTATGGCATACCTTGTGGTTATGTGTTTATTTAGATGTATTTTTCTTGTATTCTAATGTTAGTCCTAATTGGATTTTGTAACAACTATGCATTCCACCTGTCTGAATTCAAATCCTGTTCCACATCCTTCTAGCTGCCAGTGTGTTTGCACTTCTGGTTCCCTTTATGTGAGACAGGGATAATAATTTCTGATCTCCTGAGTTGATTTTTTTTTTTTAAAGAGAGAGAGAGAAAGAATTTTAATATTTATTTTTTAGTTATCGGCGGACACAACATCTTTGTTTGTATGCAGTGCTGAGGATCGAACTTGGGCCGCACGCATGCCAGGCGAGCACGCTACCGCCTGAGCCACATCCCCAGCCCCTCCTGAGTTGACTTTATCTTAATAGTACCCATGTAAAGTCCTGGTAAAAAATAGGCATGTGGTGAATGTTAAATGAAGAAAGGATAAATTTTTTTAATGCATTTTCTTTTGGAAAGAAATGTAAAATAGATATGTTGATATGACTTCTGGTGAAGGTACCTCAAAGGAGGAGATCCTCACTGCCCTCTACTGTATTCCACCCCACCACTGGGAATTGAACCCCTAGTCCTAAAAGGATTTTTATGTATAATGACTATATTGTATTTCCTCTTCATCACAAAATACTGTAGAATTTTGTAAAAAGTAACTACTCTTAACTTAGTTGGTTTTTTTCTTTCTTCTTTTTTTTTTTTTTTTTTTTGTACCAGGAATTGAACCCAAGGGCACTCTTACCACTGAGCTACATCTCTAGGCATTTTCCTTTTTTATTTTGAGATAGTGTCTCACTAAGTTAGTGAAGGCCTTATTAATTACTGAGGCTGTTCTTAAATTTGTGATCCTCCTGCCTCAACCTCCCAAATCTCTGGGATTAAGGCATGCCTCATTGTACCTGGATAAGTCCTAATACTATCCTTCAGTTCCAGAGCAAAAAAAGGCAGGCATATAAAACAGTTAAACCTAATTATATGTCATCTCTTTTTAAATTCCTTTTCATTACATTTTTAGTTGCACAATTTTTGGATTCTGTTTGCTGTGCTACTCTATAGAAAGTCACATGAGAAGGCAGTGGTTTTTCCTTTTAAATTAAATTCTTCTTCTAATTTCAGCCTAAAACTGAAGCTTTTTAGCTGAAATTAAGACCAAAGTAGTACTAGTAAAGTCCCTATTTTGAGATAGTGGCAAAAATAAAACTCATGCTACAGCTAGTGGGCGAATGACTACCAAAGTAAGAATGTGAATGGTATGTCTGGCTTTGAGGTTAATTTCAGCCTAGTGAAAAATTGTTGATATAAAATAGTAAAGCATATCTTCTGAGAAGACTCTTTTACAGTAACCTAAATTAGCAACCCAGCTTTTGAAGCTAATTGTGATCTTGAGTCCTCTCTGAGAAACTGCTTCTGTGATTCATTTCTGCAACAGTGGTATGCACAGTACTTTTTAAAAATGCTGTGTCTAATACCCAGTCTGGCACTGTTTGGGACATACTGTAACTAGAACTATATATATTTAACTCTTGCCTTGAGAAGGGTAAAAAATTGTAGGCTCTTTGACCTGATAAATTTTATTCTATAACTTCAACCTTGGTGATGATACTCTAGGTAGAAAGGGAAATTTAGTCAGCTTATGTGCTGGCAGATCTTTATTCTAATGAATTTTCTTACTGAGGAAAATTTTGAGGCTTGGAGTAGAAGTATAGATATGTAAATTTTGTATTGAACTAATGGGTACATTTTTGGGTCATGGTTTCTGCTTTTAAATAAGCAGAAATATCTATAGGATATTATTTAACTTTGGCAGTTTTTGTTTTTGTTTAGGGTACTGGAAATTGAACCCAGAGCCTTTCTCATTGCTAGGCAGATGCGCTTTGCCACTAAGTTGTGAACAAGCCGCATCCCTGCCCCACCCCCACCCCCCTTTTTTTTTGAGACAGTCTCACTAAGTTGCCCAGGCTGTACTTGAATTTGATATTCTTTCCTGAGAAGCTGGGATTACAGGTATGTACCACCATGCCTGGTACATACTTTATCCTTTTTATGTATGTATTTCTTTTTTTTTTTTTTTTGGTGGTGGTGCTGCTGCTGGGGATTTGAACCCAGGGCCTCATGTATGCTAGGCAAATGCTCTACAGCTGAGCTGCACCTCCAACCTTACTTCATTACTAATGTGAAATAGCATGCTTAAATCCTGAATGTCCAGAATCATCTTATGAAGATTAGATTCTGGTAATATTGAACAATTTTTGCGAGTTGAAGAAAATCTTTTACATTACTCTCTGGGATATGTTGCCAGCTGAAAAAGAAAAGTGATGGTTACTGATGCTTTCATTTTAAAATTTCCCTTGAACAAGGATTAGGGCCAGCCTTGGTGGTCCATTGATAAAGTCTGATGCAGTGATGTAGAAAATAGCTCTTTTCTTTGTGATGATAACAAAGAATGGCATGGTTACAGTGGAATATGAGGTTAAGACCCAATTCTAATGACTGAACAAATCATGGTTTTCCATGCCTGTCTGAGCTGATAGGTAAAGAAATTAAGCCAAATGAGAAATAGCATGAACTATTGCTAACGACTAGCTGTTAAATCGGGTAATTTATTGACATGATATGAAAAATCATATACCTAGGTAGATAAAATGAAGTTGTTTACATTATAAAATTGGGGGGGGCTGGGGTTGTAGCTCAGTGGTAGAGCATTTGCCTCATGTGTGAGGCACTGGGTTCAGTTCTCAGCACCACATATAAATAAATGGATAAAATAAAGGTCCATCAACAACTAAAAAAATATATTTTTAAAAAGTTTTTTTTCATTGAGTAGTTTTATTTGCAGCATATGCCTTCTGATTTTAATCATGTCCAGAAAATTTTCCTTCTCAGTCTTTTCTTCAGGATAAACACTCTGAAAGACTTTAAATATAGTCCTCCTTTGGTGAAAGCAAAACAATGTGCTAGAAATTGAAAAGACAATCAAGGCCCAGTTAATTTTTGTAAATTCGAACTATTTTCTGAATTTAGTTTTTTTCTATTAGAATGGTGGTAAAATCATAGATACATATACATATATATGTATGTGTATATACAGATAGATATAGAACTCAAGTCTGTAAGACTAAATAGGAGTTTTTAATTGTTTTGATTTCCTTGTTCTCCTTTAAGTAACTGTGATGAAATGCAAACCTCATTTAGGTTGTTAAGAATAATTTGCATATAAACATCTTTTTTCTGTTACTGTCCCTTTATTTCTAACCAGATGTTGTCCAGTACTTCCTTTTCCATATGTTATTTTCGAGTCTAAATTTCTTTCATAATATTGACCCTGGGAAGACGTCCTATGCATTACAGATTGATTGCTTTCTAGGGAATGGGAGAACTAAGCCTAGACTTAGTTTGCTGTTGTGTCTTTTGTAACCTGGGTCAGTTTATCATCTGTTATAAACTATCCTTTGGCTGAGATACTTTTGAGATCAAAAGAATTAAACAATCCTGAGTAGCAACCTGTGATTAAGATTACTGATTTTAGGACCCTTTGTGTGTGTGTGTGTGTGTGTGTGTGTGTGGAGATAGGGATCTTAACCCTGTTTCTGCTTTCAAGCAGTGCTCCTGCCTCAGCTTCCCTAATAACTGAGACTACAGGCATGTACTACTATGTCCAACTAAGAGACTTTGGTGGGGTGGTCAGAGAAAACCCTCCAAATTCTTCATTATGTGATTTGCTTTTATAATCAAAAAGGATTTTGTAGGGGTTGGCATAGCTCAATGCTGGAGCACCTGGCTTCAATCCTCTGCACCGAAGAAAAAAGAGATTTTGCAGGAGTTAGAGAGCATAGTCCCCAAACCCCAAAAACTCTCCTCATCTTTTCTACCAACTTTGAGAGGTTAGACAACTGTAAGGTTAAAAGGAACATTCCTGAGACTGCCCTCACTTCTGCACCAATTTCAAGTGGATTCCCCAAATCACTCTTAGGTTGAGTCATTCATAGGAAAGATTCAACTCACTAAATGCTTTCTACTCAAAACTGAGGTTTATTATAATTGGGAAAGAATACAACAGAGGCATAAGAAGTCCAAGAGGGTCTGTTTGCTTTTGTCTTCCATTTCCTCTAGAAGCAGATATTATACCACGTTACCCAAAACCTTAAAATCAAAGTCCCCAGGCAGAGACATTCTTTATCAAACTGGACATTCTAGGGTCAAAGGCCAAATCTCTCTTTGGGCGAGGCTAATTCTTCACTACATAGATTTTTATTTTATAACAAATAGTGGGTGACAAGAACTTCAGTACAATAAATGAAATATGATACCAAAATACATGGAGAAAACACAGATTTATCAGAATCATAGAGTGGGGTGCAACATGAATGTTTTCTAATAGAGTCGGCATATTGTTTTGTTTCATTTTACGTTTTATCTTTTCTTGATTCTACAAATTCTTTGATGATTAGAAAAGTAATTTTTAAATTGTAAATATTTGGGGCTGGGGTTGTAGCTCAGTGGTTGAGCCCTTGCCTAGAATGTGTGAGGCACTGGGTTCAATTTTCAGCAGCACATATAAATAAATAAAATAAAAGTCCATTGACAACTAAAAAAATATTTAAAATAAATATTCTTTATCAGTTTTGGGGGGGTTTTTTGGTGCTTTTTAATATCCAAGTTTTATCATTTTTATGTAGTCAGATTGTCCCATCTTTCCCTTAAATTTTAAACGTGCACAAAAAATCACCTGGAAAACAAATATAAATTAGAGGTTCCTTGACTCCATCCCAGAAACTGATTGACTATGTCTTGGGGAGATTTTTAAAGAACGTCACAGTTATTATGATGTACAGATTCCAGATTGCAGTTTGAGATTGCTACTTGATATATGGTAAAATTCTGATAAATATACTCATTTTTTCTTTCTTTTTTAATTTATTTCTTACTTTTATTTTGTTATTTTTAGGGTAATTTTTGAAAATAAAGTAAGGCCTGGGAATACACCTCAGTGGTAGAGTACTTGCCTCACACACATCTCCAAAATTAAAAAAAAAAAAAAAAAAAAAAAAAAAAAGACAGCTTGAACAGTGCTTGCCTTTCCATCATATAATTTATGAGATAGAATATGTGTCTTTTCTATGTGGTGATAAACTGCCATATCCCTAAGTTTGGATCAGCTTTCAACATTTTCTCCTTTGTGTTTTCATTGTTGTGAAATATCTCTGAAAATTGCTTTAATGAGATTTTTGCCATTGTCATTTCCTCTGGAATATCTTCATCCTTTTATCACAACCACTTTCCTCATTTGTGTCAATATATTTGCATTTTTATTTATTTATCTCAATGGTTTATTTTTAATGCTAAGTTTCCAGCTGTATATCTAGAGTTTCTAATGGCAGCACTGTCAACATTCCTACAGTTAGCTATTTTATATACTTTAGATTTGAATTTCATTTCCTTATGCTACTACTTTTCATTTCTTGTTGCATTGTAATCATTGGCCAAATCCCTCTTTTGAATATCCATTTTTGTAAAATGTCACATGAATTTATTACGACAAGATAAGGAGGCAAAACAGTTACACTTTTTGTTGTCTCTGTGTGAACTTAATAACAGATCCACAATGACCTCACAGGCTTTGAAAGAAGTGAAGTCATTGATCATGATATACACCCATACTTTATTTGATGCTTTGTAGACTAGTGGCAAAAATTTTCCTTTTATGAAAGCTAAAGAATGCTTGTTGTTGAGGACTTCATTGGGATTCCACAGTATTTCACATTTGATTCCCCTCCTCAGGTTTTAAAAATTGAGATACAATTTAAATGCTATAAAAATCACCCTTTTTAAAATACACAGTTCAGTAGTTTCAAAATTCTTCAGGAAAAAAAAAAACAAGTTTCTTCCATATTCACAGCATGTATTTATACTTCGTTTCTTTTTATGACTGAATAAAATCCATTGTATAAGATAGCATGGTGGTAGCTTTTATAGTTATTACCATCTGGAATTTGTTTTGAAGTTTTAAAAGTTATATTTTCAGATTGAAAAGCTATTTATTTATTGCTTTATTTACAGTACTGAGGGTTGAACCCAGACTTCACATGTGCTAGACGCTCTACCACTGAGCCCTTTATTATATTGAGACAGTTTTGCTAAATTGTCCTCAGTCCTCCTGCCTCATTCTTCAGCGTTACTGGGATTATAATTATGCCCCACCACACTTAGCCATGGTTTGTTTTTTTTAATTGCCAAGCATGTCAGAAATTTGGGAAAGAACCAGGCATGGTGGCATACACCTGTAAACTAGCAGACTCAGGAGACTGAGTGAGACAGGAGAATTGCAAGTTTGAGTCCAGCTTAGGCAATTTAAAGAGGCCTTGTCTCAAAATAAAAAGGATTAGGGATGTAGCTCAGTAATAGAGAGTACCTGGATTCAATTCACAGTACTACAACAGCAACAAAATAGAAAAAAGAAATGTGGGAAAGCAAATACTTTGCACTGTTGGTGCCCAACTTCCCTCTCTACTGCCCTCCTACTTCAACATTTTTGTGTATCTACCAAGCTTACTGTGGGATAGAGGGATGGTTGTGGTGTATTGTTTAAGAACCTGGGGTCATAGGTATCACCTCCTAAAACTTTTTTACCTTTATCTTGGTTTATATACATATGTGTATCTCAGTTTTTTCAAATTTTGAAATGATATGACTTTTATGTATTTCCAAACCTTGATATCATATAGCATACAAACTTAATGTTGTTAAACTGCAAAGAAAGCTTCATTTCCTTGTATTAAAAATTAAAAAAAAGGTCAATTCCTATATGTGGAAGAACTTATAATTAGGAAGGCAAGAACTTTGCTCATATTAACTTAGTCCTGGAGTGCTTTTAACTTAATCTACTATCATCTGTTCCAGAGATCAGTCTGTTCTGTGGCTTGATTTCAAGGAAATTGCTTGGAGAGTAAAAAATAACCTAAAATGTATTATAGCAGTCCATTTGTGTATAAATAGAAGGGAAAGAAGAATTTCTGAACTGTCAAAAACAAATATGGTCTCAGGGGCTGGGAACACTGAGACAGGAGGATTGCGAGTTCAAAGCCAGCCTCAGCAAAAGCAAGGCACTAAACAACTCAATGAGACCTGCCTCTAAATAAAATGCGAACTAGGGCAGGGGATGTGGCTCGGTGGTCAGCCCCAGAAATCTATCCTCAGTACCACCCCCCCCCCCAAAAAAAATACAATGTTACTTGTTGGAAGATCAGCAGACAAGTGTATTTAAATATTTTGCATTCCTAAAATATGAATAGAAGGGAATAAAAAGTATTTCATTTGTCTTTTTATATGCAAATATCATTCCCAAAGCTTCATTTCTCATTTCAGTTTGTAAGACATACTGAATTTTGTAGCAGCAAAAAAAGAATATTTTGCTGACTGCATGGTGGCACATGCCTATAATTCCAACTACTTGGGAGGCAGATAGGAGAGTGGTAAGTTCAAGGCCAGCCTGAGAAACTTAGACCCTGTCTCGGAAAAAGGCTGAGGTTGTAACTCAGTGTTAGAGCACCCCTGGGATCATTTCCAAGTATGGTAAAAAGAAAGAAAATGACTGTGGGTGGGTGAGTGTGGTGTATGCTGGGGAACAAACCCAGGGCCTCACATATGCTAAACATGCACTCTGAACTACACCCTCAGCCCCAAGATTATTTCTTAAATTTGTGAAAAGGGAAATAAATTCGAATGGATAGGCAAATAGGAATATAGGGTATGCAGCAATAATTTCTTTCTTTCTGTCTAGATATATCTCTACTAAATGTCATATAGCATCACTACAGTCTACTTTGCAGATTTTAATTTGGTCTTATCTGTGTCTCAGAGATTAGGCTAAGTCACATTAAAAAGCATTCATTAAAAATTAACAGAATTATAAATTGTGCAGAAAAGAGTTAACATAGCAATTTTGAGATTGCTATCTATAGAAAGTTCTTGTTGCAAAAGTTCCCCTTAGCTGGTTCCTGGAAAGTTGGATTTTAGGGTAATTCCTATCATTCCCTGTTAGGAATAGCTCACTGTGCTTAAAATGTTTGTATGGAGAGTCTGGAATCTTGATAGTAATGAGGCAGAGGACACTGATGAGATAGCCCTCAATTACAAATCACAGACACTGGATCTCTATGGTGCTTCCCTGTTTCACTCAGGTCACAGCAAGGGAATTACGTGCATTCTTCTTGACTGCATTGGGACTCTTAAAGCTTGCACTGGTACCCTTAGGGCTTTGCTCACGTGCCTTTTCCCTTTGCCTATTTTGTTTTATGTCCTTTTACTGTAATAAATTATACCTATGAATACAAGAATATATTTTGTTTTATGAATCTTCAAGTGAACCACTGTTGAACCTGGGTAAGGTCTTGGAAATCCCAAACATACAAGACTTTTACATTGAGAACTAAAAATAGAACATGAACTATGGTTAACTTCTGCCAATCCAACACATTCTTTCCCTGAAGGCAAACTAAATTCATCTTGCTATAACAGATCTGAATAAAGGGTGTTTATTATGATCAAGTGTTTAAAAAACATGAGGGTATCTGTACAGTGAATATAAAATATTCTGGGGAGGACTGGCTCACATTGGCTCAGCAGAGTACTTTATTCACACTATATAGATAAAAAGCTAAACAAGTATTATTATAAAGCTCATTCACGTGTATTTTTTTCTATATCATATATCTTGATCCATCTCTTAGCACCTGTGTATGGTTAAGATAACTATATACCCTGAAAAGAACAATTGAGTAATAATACTTTCTTGCTTTTAATTTCTGTATTTGAAAGTAAGGCAGTAAATGGTTGTATATGAAGGAGATTTCCATTTTAGAGTTGAAATTCTCTGTTGAGCATTGCTTTGGTTTGTTTTAATAGTAATAAAAGACATCAACTCGAATTGAACTTTCTAATCTATGCTGTTCAATTTGACTGTTTTGTTTGCTTTTCTTTTTTGCAGTACTGGGAATTGAATCCAGGGCTTCCCACACTGAGCTACATTTCCACCCCTTTTTATTTTTTATTTGGAGGCAAGTTCTCTTGAGTTTACCTGCCTCAGCCTCCCTAGCTTCTGGGATAGCCATTTTGATTTTTTTTTTTTTTTTAATAATACTGGAAGCTGTCTTATGGAATAGCTTGATTTCTAGTAAAAGCATTGTTTCGGTTGTGATAATGAACATTTCTGAATCATCTTGTCAAAACTCTGTAGGAAATGGGGCTGGGGTTGTGGCTCAAAGGTAGAACGCTCGCCTGGCATGCATGAGGCACTGGATTCAATCCTTAGCACCACATAAAAATAAAGATATTGTGACCACTTATAACCAAAAAATAAATATTAAAAAAAAACTCTGTAGGAAAAGCTTGATAATTTCCAAAATTCCCTCAGTTGTAATTGAAATTGCACATGGTAGCAAATATACCCTCATTCTGATCCCATCTTAGTAACTGGATAAAAGGGGAACATGTCTTGGCTGGCCAGTGAGTTATGTCAGGAGTGCTTGAAGAAGACCTGTTAAAAGCAAGGGACAGACTAGGCTAGTATGAACTCTTCAGCTTTGTCCCTTCTACCTGCTATATCTCCGATACCAGATACAGTGCCTAGAGGTGTATCTTTTATTTATATAAAATGGCAATTCTGCTTTTTACAAATAGGAAAAAAAGATAGGTGGCAAGAATCTGCTGTTCCGATGGTCCTTGAGAAGCTGAACAGTTCTGGGTTTTTTGTTAATTGAGAAAAATAATTTCTCAGTTTAAGGGTCTCTCTGAGTAATATGATAATGAAATAATGTGACTTTCTGCACAGCTAAGAATCAGCTCTCAGAGAATTTCATTTTGTAAAAGTAGCTGTTTTTAGATTATACTTAGAGAAGAGAGTACTTCATATTTTAGAGATGTAGGTTTATGGATACCTAGTCTAAATAAAGAAATAGAAGGATTTAAAGACGTTAATTGTACACAATTACATTGGGATTGAGGAGAATCCATGTTTTCTGGAAGATTTGTACATATAATTTCGTTCTAATTATAGGCTAGTAAAAGAAAAGTATGGACTTCATTATTCGTACGCTTGGTATGAAGTCTACCAGGCTAATTTAAGCAGAAAGGGCGATTATTGGAAGAATATTTGATAACCTGGAATCAACAGAAAAGCTGCAGGTGCTGGGGTCATGGCTCAGTGGTACAGTGCTTGCCAAGCAAGTGTTAGGCACTGGGTTCAATCCTCAGCACCACATAAAAATATATAAAGGAATTATATCCGTCTACAACTAAAAAATAAAAACTGGAGAACCAATTTTGGGAATTTTGAGAAATAAGGGAGATTAAAATCAAAATCTTACTTTAGAGACATTTTAGAATACAGTGTTGGACAATAGTTTAAAAATATTCCTCTGGAATAGAACTTGGCATTCACTACTTCTTAGAGTCACTTCAAATTAAAAGCATGGGCTAAGTGCATCCAATTGGTTTAAATAAATCTGAGGCTAGAGTAACTTTGTGATTCTTACAGTGTATATACTAAGGCTTTTTTTTATTATTATTTTTCTAATTAGTTACACATGACAGTAGAATGCATGTTTTGATACATCATACATAAATGGAACATAACTTCTCATTCTTCTGATTCTACATGATGTAGAGTTACCTGGGTCGTGAATCATATATGCACATAGGGTGATAATGTCCTATTTATTCTACTATCATTCCAATCCCCATACCCTCTCCCCTCTCTTGACTCCCTTCTAATCCAAAGTATGTATACCCCTCACCTTATTGTGAATTAGCATCTGCATATCAGAGAAAAGATTTGGTTGGTTTTGGTTTTTGAAATAAAAACCTTTCTGTATATGCCAAGCTGGCTTAAATTTGTGATCCTCCTACTTCAGCCTCCTGAGTAGTTGGGATTATAGACCCAGTATGCATACAAGTCTTACTGTGATTTTGTTTCTTAAATCACAATATTCTAAATTCGTACTTGTAGTACAATAGGCTATTACTAATAGCTACTAGCGAACAAGTTGAAGTGAATAGGAATACACATCTATAGAAATGTAAACCGTATGGTCTGTTTTCTTTCATGTTGACGTGCAGATCAAGAAATCAGAGGAATTAATCTAGTAATTTATCCTCTTTAAATGTATTTATGACTACAAAGAGTTTTGCATGTGTGAATCTGTATTATTGATATTTACTACATTGGACAACTAAAACTGAAATTTAAAAAAAAAAAATCTTTAAACCAGGTATAGTGGCACACGTCTGTAATTCCAGCTACTCAGAAGGCAGAGGAGGATCCCAAGTTCAAGACTAGCCTCAGCAACTTAGTGAGATCCTGTCTCAAAATAGAAAGTAAAAAAGGTTGGGGGTTGGAGTTCTTTGGTAAGGTAAAGTGCCCCTGAGTTCAATCCCTAGTACTACAGAGGGAAGAGGAAAAACATATACTTATAAAATAGTAGTATTTTTTAAATGCATTTTTTAAAATTTTTTTTAAATTTTGAAGATTTTACATTAATGTATGCCTGTATACTGTGAATAAATGCAATTTTGTCAATAAAGCTTCATAGTCAAAGTTTTGGAAGTATTAAAAGCAAAGCCATGGGTTAGGGTTGTGGCTCAGTGGTAGAGCGTTTGACTCTCATGTATGATACACTGGGTTAGATTCTCAGCATCACATTTAAATAAATGAGTAAAAAGAAAGTCCATTAACAACTTAAAAAAAATATTTAGAAAAAGGCAAAGTCACCAATATTCTAGAAAATATCTTTATAAGTGGACTTGAAAAATCAACTTTTAATGTTAAAATATAGGAAAATACAAGTTTAAATTACAAGTTAGTTGGTATAAATAGTTACATGCTTCTATTTAACAATTTAGACAAAGCTAATTCAAAGCCTTATATTCTCAAAAACTCTTATATAATTAGTTCATTGGCATTTTCCAAAAATATGGCCTTTTAATTTTGACTGAATCAATGATTTTAAGTTGGGACTGTCAAAGGTTGTTTGAGACTAGAGAGCTTAGTTATCTTTTTTTTTTATCTATAGTGCCTGGCCTATAGCCAACACCTGACAAATGTTTATTACATGAATACATATACCCTATTCTTTAAGGAGTGTTTTGATGAGTCAGATTATTGTTGTGTATGGTGTTCATCAAAGCAAATGCTTTACCATTATGATGATAATAACTATTGTCCTGTCCAGGTACTATTACCACTGTTCTTGGTAATATTTCCTTTAGTAGATTTTAAAGTAGAATTAGCTTGTTAAATTCTGAATATCATATAACCAGAAGATTCTGTTTTAACTTCTCCTGCGAAATGTTAGTTATTTCTTCCTATTTGACTTGAAAAATGAATTATCTGATACTTGATAACCAAATAATAATTATTTTACTAATTTCCAGTCTCACTGTCATTATGATATTTTTTCTGGTTCCATTGCAGGAGGTTATATTGCTCTTGAAAGATCTCTGCTTATTGTTTTTCTGTCTTCCAGGTATTATACCATACTGAGATCTATTTGACTATGGGATTTGGCTTCTGTATCTTGGTTCTTATGTTAAGAATATTTTCTTTACCTCTGGTGCATTAATACTCTGGCTAAACCTGGGGCTGTACTGTGCTCTATGATCAAAGCCAGCAATCTGGAGAAACTAACATACGAGCTTCTTAGTGTGGAACTCCAAGATGGTTTTCCTCTCTCTTTTTTTTTTTGTCCTTTATGGTTCTGTGAATTAAACCCAGAGGCACTTCACCCATGAGTCCCATTCCCCAGCCCTTTTTACTTTATTTTTTAATTTTGGGACAGGATCTCACTAAGTTACTTAAGGCCTCGCTAATGGTTTTCCCAGAAGAGGTGATCAGATAGTTTTGTGACTTGCCTTTCTTGGTTATATATTAAATAACCTTTATATCAAATATACTTTAATGATATTTGTATTGGTTACTTAGCATACCATGTTTATCTTCTTAATTATTCAGTGGACATTGTAGTTCCCAATTATTTTCTCTTAAATGCAAACATCCTTGTTCTGATACCCATACATATGTATACATACTTATCCATACAGATTTATTCATAGATAGCATAAATGTCTAGAAATGGAGTTGCTTGCTCCAGTAGTGTAACCGTGTATCACTTAAGAGTTAGTTTGGAGCCCAGTACCATGTAAAACCCTGCTAAGGCAGGTGAATCACAAGTTTGAGGACAGTCTTGGCAATTTTGTGAGACCCTGTCTCAAATTTTAGAAAATTAGGGATATAGCTCAGTGGTAGAATGCCCCAGCACCCCCTCCCCCATATACCCCTCCCCAGCAGAAAAAAAAAAAAAGAGTTAGATTTGGACTTTGTAACAGAAACTGCAGAGCTCTGGTACCATATGGCAGCCTTACAAAGTTCAGGAAACCAAGATTCTTTCTGTATTTTGTTTTGGGTTTTTGTGTGTATCTGCTATAATAAATTACCATAAACTAGATGACTTAACAAAGCAGAATATATTCTTTTGCAGTTCTGAAGTCTGGAAGACCAAAATCGAGGTGTTGTCAGGGTTATATTCCCTTTGCAAAGTCTAGAAGAGACTCTGTTCTTTGTTCTTTGCCTCTTATAGCTTCTGGTGGCTGATTATATCACTTCAGACTACATCTGTTTTCACATTGCCATCTCTGGAAAGGCCTGTCCCCAAACTCCCTTAGCCTCTCTTATAAGGATACAAATAAGCTGGACCTGATGGCATGCACCTATAGTCCTAGCTACTTGGGAGGCTGAAGCAGGAGGATCACTTTATTTTTTTTTTTTTATTTTTATTTTTTTTTAAAGAGAGAGTGAGAGAGGGAGAGAATTTTAATATTTATTTTTTAGTTATCGGCGGACACAACATCTTTGTTTGTATGCGGTGCTGAGGATCGAACCCGGCTGGCACGCATGCCAGGCGAGCGTGCTACCGCTTGAGCCACATCCCCAGCCCCAGGAGGATCACTTTAATACAGGCCAGCCTGTATTAATATATGGAGACCCTGTTTCAAAAAAGAAACAAAAGGATATATATATGATTTTATTTAGGATCCACCAGGATAATCCAGGATAAACTCTGTCAAAATCCTTAATTTCATCTTTTGTCATAGGAAGTAGTCTTCATAAATTCCAGGGATTGGGAAAATATATCTTTGGGGAGAACCGTTTTGGTCTTCTGCATCTTCCCATACTCTGCCATTGCTAGCCCATTTTAGGAAATAGGCTAGTGAGTGGTAAAGGGTATGATATTAGTTGGAGACTTTGGAGGGTGACTAAGTCATGAGGGTGCTGCCCTTTTATATGGAATTAGTGTTTTATAAGAATAGACGCAAGAAACATGATTAATTTCTCTTTGCCACATAATAGTACATACTCCACTGCAAACCAGGAATAGACCCTCAACAGGAACCAAGTTGGGTGGCAGCTTTATCTTTCACTTATCAACTTTCAAAACCATGAGGAATACATTTCTGTTACTTAAGCCACCCAGTATAGTATTTATTATTGTATCTTAAACTGGCTAAAAAGCTGGGAAAGGTCATCTTTTAGCTGGGAATATGGCTCTCTTGAATATAATTAATTTAATTATTGAGAAAGAAGAGTAGAATGGATATTGAGGTAGATAACCTAACAGTTTTTGCTTTAGAACATGGTAACATTTTGTTAGCTACTGCAAATTGCTTTCCAAAGAAAATGTATGAATATACATTCCCACTAATAGGGTGTGAAAGTGGATTTGCTAATTATGGGTAATTTTCATTTTTGTTAATGTTTCAGGTGGAAGAGAAGCACAATTCTTAGTCACGGTTCCCATTTTTTTGCCACATATGGATCACATTACTTTGATGTGATCTAACCAATATCAAGTATAATGGATAGTTACCTGTTTCCCTTCCTGACATTGGTAATGATATGAACATCAAATGTACACATCCACTAGGAGGCAAAGGGACAGGAAGGAATAAATAGCCAAAAAAAAAAAAAAAAAAAAACATGAAAAAATAAGTAGCCAAACAAAAAGAAGGCACAACTTAGGGCATTGTTCCTCTATATATTGCCCTCCAAGAGATTTTGATGAGACAGCAAAAGCCAAAGGGTTTTTATTAACTTCTTCAAATCTATGGGGAGAGACAGTTAACTGGGATCTTTAACTCGTTCCTTGTGTCTAAGAAATAGTGGAAGTAGCTCATGGGGAGAAATAAGGAGTGAGTATGGGCCCTTCAGTGACAGAATTGAATGCAGTGAAACTGCAAATTTTCGAGAGTATTCACCTTTGCAATTGAGTGAGCTCTTAGAAAACCTCATAAGTGAACACGGTTTGTAGGCATTCAGATCCCATACTCCTCCCTTCCACTTTAAACCTCTGATTCAGTGGAGAAGAAACCAGTCTCAGATGTAGTACTGCAAGAATCAGTAATAAGACCCACTATATTGGAGTCAATAGAAGATTCAGATAGCAACAAATTAATGGCAAATAATTTGTAGTAAGAAAGGACTATAGCTTGGGAAGCCATATACAAGAACTAAAAAAAAAAGGAAAAAAAAATCAAGCCTTTCCTAAAGGAGGAATTCCCTTGCATCTGAAATCATATATGCAATAATTCATTAGAATGTAAATAAAGTACAAGAAGTTAAAAGACGGTAACATAAGAAAATGAAAGGAATTAAGGGTAGTAGCAGTACTAATACTACAAAAGAAACTGACTAGAGGTTTCTGAACCTTATTCTGACAATGGCAGAACTGGGAGAGGTGGATGAAACTGAGTTAACAGTGCCTGGTCGCTGTTGAACCTCAGAAGGCGCAATTCACTGCATAGGTTCATCACCTCGTGGAGCTCTATGCGAGGATAAATTTGCGGCGAAGTCAGGATCTACTAGAGATTCTAGCTGTGTGCACTGCTTCATTGACACTATTCTTGCCATCACCAGTTGATTTGCCCAGATTATACAGAAAGGAGGGCAATAGACTATCCCCTGAGAGAATGATAGAACAGCAAAGGACTTGTTGCAAGAAGATGGATGTGCCAGTGGGCTAGAGTTGAATAGACTGTTAGCAATTTTTTTGGTGCTAAAAGTAACTAACTGATCAAATGTTCAAAAAGTGAAACTATTTATTTGGAATTCAGAATTCCAGGTTGTATCACACCAGTTATTCAATTATTCCTTTTGCACCATCCAAAAAATAAAAGAAACAAAAGTAGGTATGATGGCAAAAAAAAAAAAAAGAGGGGGCGGGGAGAGGGTAGTTAAAAGTAGGGGGTAGAAAAAAAGAAGATGGACAGTTGGGGATGTAACTCAGTAGCAGAAAGAAGCTCTAGTAGGTTCAACCCTCAGCACTAATAAATTGTATAAATAGTTTTCAAAAAAGGATGGAGAGGAAAATATAGTGGTATATTAGAAACCAAAGATTAAAATTTACGAGCTGCTTTTAACTGAAGCAGCTAAGAACAACAGTGGCTTCAAATAGAAATCAAGGGAAAGGGGCTAGGGATGTGGCTCAAGTAGTAGCGCTCTCTCCTGGCATGCGTGAGGCACTGGGTTCAGTCCTCAGCACCTCATAAAAATAAGGATATTATGTCCATCTAAAGATAAGAAATAAATATTAAAAAAAAAGAAATCAAAGGAAAGAAATATTTAATAAAGCAAAAACCAGAGTAGTGAGAAATATACAGTATAATTAATTGCTGCTTATTTATAAAGATGGAATAAACATCTGGGAAGTTTTTTTTTTTTTAAAGAGAGAGAATTTTTAATATTTTATTATTTTATTTATTGGCGGATACAACATCTTTGTTTGTATGTGGTGCTGAGGATCGAACCCGGGCCGCACGCATGCCAGACAAGCGCGCTACCGCTTGAGCCACATCCCCAGCCCTAACATCTGGGAAGTTTGATCATGTAAAATAGTGGTGGCACAAATGAAGACTGTTAAAGAGATTTTTTTTTTAATATTTATTTATTTTATTTTTTAGTTTTCGGCAGACACAACATCTTTGTTTGTATGTGGTGCTGAGGATCGAACCCGGGCCGCACGCATGCCAGGCGAGCGCGCTACCGCTTGAGCCACATCCCCAGCCCGAGATTTTTTTTTTTTTTTTTTAATCGCAATGTTATGTGTAGCTATCTGATAAAATTTTAAATGGACAGTTTGCTTAAGAAATACTAAAATTGGGGGCTGGGGCTGTAGCTCAGTGGTAGAGCACCTGCCTTGCACGTGTGAGGCACTGGGTTCGACCCTCAGCATCACATAAAAGTAAATAAAGATATATAAAAAAAAAGAAATACTAAAATTGACTAAAGAAGACAGAATACCTATTTACATGTAACTAATCATTAAAGAAGTTAAATTGGAAACCTATATTTTCCAGAGGAAGAAAGAAGGAAAGTTTTGTACTTTACTTTATGAAGTTAATGATACCTTGATAAATCAAAACACTAGACAAGTTTGGCAAAATGTAGAACTTTTTGTCCTGGAGATTAACTCAGGGCCTTGCTTATACTAAGCATATATTCTACCAGTGAACTATACCCCCAGCTCGAGTATAGATTTTTGCTCTTAAGAACATAGATGGAATAGAATCGGCTGTGTATTTTTAAAAATAATTTATGATCAAAGAGTATTTATCCTAGGAATGCAAGAATAACATTAGAATATCGAAGACTGATTTGACAGTACCAAAATAGATGCCATCAGGTGAATATTACTTTGTAACTAAAATTGTGGTAATTCTAGGAAGAGCTTCCTTAACTTAATATGGGCAGTGCCAACCAGTTAAATAGATTTTAGTTTATAAGAGCATTGTGAAAAAATCTGATTTTAAGAAATAACTCCTTGTTAGTGTTTGTCTAGCATACACAAGCCTTGGGTTTGATACCCTCACCACCACACACATATAGGAGAGAAGATGTGTGTGTGTTTTAAAACAGGAAAAAGAACACAAAATTTATTACATGCCTAAGGCAAGGAAGTATTAGACCAAGAAGTACTTTTTAAAATACCAGCAGAATTACATCACAACAAAGAAAGGGGCTATGTTTTGAGAATCGAATCATTAGGTGATTTCACCATGGAAATATCTAGAGTATACTTAAAATCAAGATTAGCTTGAGAAAATTGGTACAATCAAGAATGCAGTAAACAGAAGATGTAAAGAGAGAGAGAGAATTTTAATATTTATTTTTTTATTTTTCGGTGGATACAACATCTTTGTTTGTATGTGGTGCTGAGGATCGAACCCGGGCTGCACGCATGCCAGGCGAGCGCGCTACCGCTTGAGCCACATCCCCAGCCCGAGAAGTATACTCTTAAAATAACAAAAAGTATGAATATATAAACCAGTAACAGTCATTTATTGTATTACATAATGTGACTGGCAGCATGGTAGGTTTATTTATACCACCATCACCAGTGTGCTGTGATGTTTTGACAGCTACCTTGTCTCTCAGTTGACCTATCATAGGAGTTTTTCACCTCTATTATAATCTCTCAGAACCACTTAAATACACAGTCTGTGACTAACCAAAAGGTCTTCAGGCCAGCGCATGGTTATTTTCCATCAGTAACAACAAGTACACATTATTACAACTATTAAAAATGATAATAAAAAATAAAAGAAATCTATAACAAAGGATGAAAGTATTCATCAATGAAAAATATAGTATTTAATACATAAATTCTGTACTTCAGTGCCTCCTAATGGTATACTCTAATTTAACTCTGAATATAAAATTGTAGATTAAAGAAGTCCAGGGTTAGGGGATGAAGGTGTAGCTGAAGTGGTAGAGTGCTTTCCTAGTCCATGGTTAGACCCTGGGTTCAATCCCCACCATCAAAAGAAGCTGAAGTGAATGTTGTTTTATGAATCAATGTAAGAATTTGTGGAATACCAGACATGGTAGTGCATGTCTGTAATCCCTTGAAAGGTTGAGGCAGAATTGCAAGTTCAAGGCCAGCCTGGGCAATTTAGTGAGACCCTGTCTCAAAACCAAAAAAAAGAAAGAAAGAAAAAAAGACTACAGATAAGTATATAGCTTACTGGTAAGCTCTTGACTAACATGTGTGAATTCAATCCTCTGTAACAACCCCCCCCAAAAAAAATTATACAAGAACTTGAGTGATTATGAATTTTTTCATTGACCTTTTAAACTTGTAAATAAGATTATTCTTTTTAAAACACAGCTTTATTGAAAGAAAATTTCTTACTTCTTATTTATTTACTATATAATTAGTTCATTTAGAATATACAATTCAGTAGCTTTTAATACACTTATATATTATGTGTGTGTCTGTCACAATAGTAGAATGTTTTCATTACCCCCAAAAGAAACTTTATATTCCTTAGCTGTTACTCCCTAGTTCCTCTAGTCCTCTATCTCCCATTTACTTTCTATCTCTACAGATTTACCTATTTTGGTTATTGCATGTAAATGTACCTTATGTCATGACCCTTTGTGACTGACTTGTATCATTTAACACAATGTTTGCAAAATTACAGCATATATTAGTAGTTTCTTTCTCTCTTCTCTCTTCTCCCTCTGAACTTTTTCCCCAAGGTACTAGGGGTTTGAATCCAGGAGCATTTTATCATTGAGTTACATCCCCAGCCTCAGTCCATCAGTTTGTGGATGGTTTCCACTTTGGGACTATTAGGAATAATGCTGCCATGAATGTATGTAAACAAGTTTTCATTCCTTTTAAGTAAATACCTAGGTGGAATTGTTGGAATAGATGATTATTTTGTTTTAGCTTTCTGAGAAAATGCCAAACTGTTTTTCACAGCAGCTACACCATTTTACATTTGTACCAATGGCATATGAAGGTTCCAGTTTCTCAATTATCTTTGGAAACATTGTTATTCATTTGTTATAGAAACACTAGTAAAGTGATATTTAATTTTGTAGTTTTCATTTTATGCCTTATAAGGCACACTTTGTTTTTTCCCCAAAATTTTCTCTTACTAGATAAGAAATTATACCTTTAAATTTGTGATGAGTTTTTTTTTTTTTTTAAACTGTTGATTTTATTTTTCTAACAGGCTAAGGAAATTTTAACGAAAGAATCAAATGTGCAAGAAGTTCGGTGTCCTGTTACTGTCTGTGGAGATGTACATGGCCAATTCCATGACCTTATGGAACTCTTTAGAATTGGTGGAAAATCACCAGATACAAACTATCTATTCATGGGTGACTATGTAGACAGAGGTTATTATTCTGTGGAGACTGTGACTCTTCTTGTAGCATTAAAGGTATGATTGATGAAATTCACTTTTCTTTTTTTCCTCCAAATCACCTTGCATATGTCACCAATTTAAATCTCTTATTGACATTTATATCTTATTTCCTATTCCCATTGATTCCATGTTGCTTATACAATTAATCTCCTTGGCTGTCCTTTTATAGTCTAATTTTTTAAAAAATCTTAATTGGCTTCATTTTCAATTTTATTTTATTTTTTTTAAAGAGAGAGAGAGAGACTTTTAATATTTATTTTTTTAGTTATCGGCGGACACAACATCATTGTTTGTATGTGGTGCTGAGGATCGAACCCGGGCTGCACGCATGCCAGGCGAGCGCGCCACCACTTGAGCCACATCCCCAGCCCAGTCTAGTCTAAATTTGCCTGCTTTTAGTTGATAACATAAACTCTTTGCCTCAAATAAAATAATTTTGTATTCAGTGCTCCAGATTACCTCCATTTATTTCCTTATTCAGTGTCCCCAGAAGATTGCTCTGATCCTGATTTCTCATCCCTTCTGCCCAAACTCAGCTCATATTGTTTCTTTCATGAAGGCTTTAACCATTTTTGCCTTATTCCTTCTACTCTAAATTATTATGATGAAACTTACTCTCACACCCCCTATCATGTCATATAATGGCTTATTACCTTGTATTATTTATGCCATCTATTTCCTTAATTAGATTAGTCCAGCAGAGGCCATGTGTTACACTTGTGTGAACCTGGCACCTAACTTTATAGCACCAGATTTAATGTTGGACACATAATGGATTCTTAGTGCATATGTTTGAATTGAAGTATGCATTTGCAGCTTTTTGTTAATTTACAGAATCTGATGCTTTTTCATACTTCTCATCAGATGTATTTCTAACTAAATACAGGTTGAATATCGCTTAGCTAAAATGCTTGGGACCAGAGGTATTTAAGATTTGGGACTTTATCCCCCAGAATATTTACATACACATATGAGATTTCTTGGGGATGGGACTCAAGTCTAATCACAAAATTAATTTGTTTCATATATTCCTTACACACATAGCCTGAAGGTAATTTTATATAATATTTTTAGTAATTTTTTGCGTGAAACATAATTTCATAGCATGGAATTTTCCCACTTGTGGCATCATATCAACCCTCAAAAAGTTTCAGATTTTGGAGCATTTCAGATTTTTGGATTAATGGTGTTCAGCCTGTGGTGTGCTGTAGGGTATGTTTTTCTGTTTTTTCATAGAAAGGAAACTGTTAATACATTTGAAATCTTGCCCACATTTGGCAAGGGCCTATTGTTTTTATTGGCAAATCCAATATTCCTGTGGCATTGAAAAGAAAAGAAGTCCGTAAAGTCTGTCTTAGGTTCAAATCTCAGATCTGCGGTATTTATTCAACAGTAAGAAGTCATAGTGTTCTACAAAGATGTAAAATACTTGTTGATAGTTTAATAATCTTCAGTAATGGAAAAAATCAGATACATGCTTATTATAGTAGTATGGGTATCATTTTAAGGTTATTTTTAAAAATATATTTATTTTTTAGTTGTAGTTGGATGCAGTGCCTTTATTTCATTTATCTTTATGCGGTGCTGAGAATCAAACCCAGGGCCTCGCACATGCTAGGCAAATGCTCCACCGATGAGCCACAACGCCAACCCCCTCATTTTAAGGTTATTAATGAACAAGGACAACTACAAAAAATATTTCAAAGGTTAATCAAAATGACCTTGTTGGGGAGCTGTGGCTGTGGCTCAGTGGTAGAGTGCCTGTCTAGCATGTGTGAGGCACTGGGTTTGATTCTCAGCACTACATATAAATAAATGAATAAAATAAAGGCCCATCAACATCTAAAAAATTTTTCCAAAAAAAATGACCTTGTTAGGAATGAGAAAGTTTCTTATTCTAAAAAAAAGTTAATGTTTACAAGTGAACAAAAAGCAGTTTGAAGAAATGGGTCAGAGGTTAATGATCTTGACATTATACTAGTGAAAATGTGATTATAATGTGGGTTTTTTTTTCCCTAGGTGCGTTATCCAGAACGCATTACAATATTGAGAGGAAATCATGAAAGCCGACAAATTACCCAAGTGTATGGCTTTTATGATGAATGTCTACGAAAGTATGGAAATGCCAATGTTTGGAAATATTTTACAGATCTATTTGATTATCTTCCACTTACAGCTTTAGTAGATGGACAGGTGTGTAAGTTTTATATGTTGGGGGGAAGCTAAACATAAGAATATTTAATAATTTAAGGTATAGATTTACATACTATTTCTGCTTGTCCTTGGCCTTTTCAACCTTTTTTTTCTTATGCTTAAAATGTCAGAACAGGGAATTGGTAAGTTTTATGTACATAAGTTTTTGGTTTCCAAAAACCAAAAACATTGTATTGCTCAATTTTGTTTTAGAAATTCTAGCCAGTGCACTGAACAGTAGAAATTTGTCTGTGTAAATGCTAATGTGCTTTTTAATTGTAGATAAATAATATAAATAAATGCTTTAGACTACTAAAACAGGATACCAACTATCTCCACACATATACACAGTGTCTGCTGGTTACCATTAAAAATCTTTCATTACTGTTTTCACAGTAATTGCAAATTTTAATATATTGTGTTTATATTACCTTCTTCACTAAGAAGCTAGTGCCTTCTTTCTATTAATCATAAGTATTGTAGCTATACCACAAAATATTCAAAAGTATAAGAAAAACTAATGCAAGTTTTCTATTCCAGTTTTCTAGAAATTTCGCTGCAAGTATGAACTGATCTAAATTTAAAAATACAATAAAATTCTGGCAGTTCTTAAATTATAAAAGCCCAGGGTTGTCAAGGGTGTAACAGGTACTCTTTTGGCCTGCTGACGAGAATATAATTCAGTTATCACCTTCTATGTATAATCCTAACAACCCGTATTTTCTCAGCCATAATTTGGGGCACTGCAATATTTAAAATGATAACACTTTACCTAGACTTGCTAAAATGAAAGCATGAATTTATAAAATATTGAATAAGGTTTTTAATTTTTTAAATCAATAGTCTTAATGGACAAAATTATTTCAGGAAGAGAGCCTATCCGTATTGGTAGCGTATCTCATTTTTCAGATAAGTACATTGGTGGAGCTTTTATATTAAATGCCCATCACCTACCAGCATCATCCAGACTCTTACTTGTAATGGGCCGATGATTTTCACTGTTACAGTACTTTAAAGAAACAGAACAGTATACACATACCATTTATGACATTTTTGTTTTAAAAATGTTACTGGAAGAATGTATATACCTCAGAAATAAAACAAATAGGTGTATTGAGTTTTTTAACAACATGACAAGCTTACCTAGCAAGAGATAGTATAGTGTTTGGTATATTGTACCAAGATAACCAGGTCTAAGTACTTTTATAGATCAGTTCCACCAAACTTTTAGGGAACATATGATTTCTGTGTTTCAGAGCTTGGTTGGTGGGGAGGGGATGAAGAGCCTTAAAACTTGTGCTATATGCATAGTATAACCCCAGTAAACAATCAGATATGGCAAACACAGAAAAATAAAAATCAGATCAAAATTATTTGGGCAGGGGGGGAATGAAATGTCTGCAATTTAAAACTCAGTTTTAAAGAAAAATTATAGCATTAATTCTGGGATGTACTTATTATACTTAGTGAAATATTAGAGACTTTCCCATCAAAATCAGAAAAGTACTTACTAAAACCTATTGGGCATGGTTATACACACATGTAATCCCAGCAACTCAGGAAACTGAGGCAGGAGGATAACAAGTTGAAGCCAGTCTGGCAGTATAGTGAGATGCTGTCTCAAAAAGAACTGGGAGTATAACTCAATGGTAGAACACCCCTAGGTGTTCAACCCCAGTATTACAAAAACAAACAAAAAAAATGCATTATTCTCCCTGATTCAGAATCCCTAGCAGATTGGTCCTGAAAATAGATTGTTCACAAAAACCAAAAACATTGTATTGCTCAGTTTTGTTTTAGAAATCTAGCCAGTGCACTGAGCAGTAGAAAGAATTAAAAGGCATAACATTAAGAAGAAAAAATATATATTTTTACAAATAATGTGATTCTGTATTCAGAACATTTGATAAAACTGAAAAACTTTTGTAACCAAAACTAAGAATTAGTAGAAAGATTGCTGAAAGAGCCAGTGTTATACATCAGCAATAACCAGCAGAAAATGTAATGGCCAGCATGAAAATGGGGATCATATTCACCAGAGAGAAAACACTATATAAAATACCTAGGATCGGGGCTGCTATAGTGCTTGCCTAACATGCAGAAGACCTTTAGGTTTGATGCCCAGCACTGCAAAACACAAGACACACATACCCCTAGGATTATTAAATAAAAGATGGGAGAGACTGACTGAAATGTTAACAGTTCTAATTATATGATTTTGGTTTTCCATTGTAGTTTTTACATTTTCCACAGCAAATATTAACAGACTTTACTTTGAAGAGATATTAGGACTGACATTGGTAATCATTATTTGCTCTTCATTGACATAGCAATTAGAAAAACAAGTAACATTTTCCTTACTTTAATTCAAAAACAGATATTCTGCCTCCATGGTGGCCTCTCTCCATCCATAGATACACTGGATCATATAAGAGCCCTGGATCGTTTACAAGAAGTTCCACATGAGGTAAACTTAGTTTAAAAAAAAAAAAAAAAAAAAAAAAGATGACCACCACATTGTGGGAAAGCTAAATATTAGACTGCCAATCCCTAAAAAACAAATGCCGAATGTCTTCTCTGATATAAGGGAGGTGACTCAAAACAGAGTAGGAAGGAAGAGCATGAGAAGAAGCTTACCACAAAACAAGGAAAAGCGATGGGAGGGAGAAAGGGAATTGCACGGAAGACGGAAGGAGACCCTCATGGGTTCACAAAATACATATACGATGGTGTGAGGGGGAAGGAAAGAAAAAAAAGAGAGAGATAAGTGTCACAGTAGAATGGGTAGAGAATAGTGATGGGAGGAGAGGGGAGGGGGAATAGGGAGGACAGCAGAATACAACTGACACTAGGATTGCTGTATGTATACACATGGATGTATAACTAATGTGATCCTGCAATTTGTACATGTGGAAAAATGAGAATTCATACCCCATTTGAATCAAATATATGCTATGTCAAGATCATTGTATTGTCTTGAGCACCTAATAAAATAATAATAATAATAATGATTTATAATATGTGTTTAATTTTCTTGACCAGGGCCCTATGTGTGATCTGTTATGGTCAGATCCAGATGATCGTGGTGGCTGGGGTATTTCACCACGTGGTGCTGGCTACACATTTGGACAAGACATTTCTGAAACATTTAACCATGCCAATGGTCTCACACTGGTTTCACGTGCTCACCAGCTTGTAATGGAAGTATGTACTTTTCCTACAGGATGATCTTTATTTCAGATAATATTAATATCTGTAATAAGGTTTCAATATTAGCATTTAGGAAAAATTCCTTATTTATTTTAGCAAAGAGGAAAGTTGGCCAGAACAAAATGATAATTCAGTTTTGAAACTGAGACTTAGAGAAAAATTGTAACAGTAGTACCCTAAAGTTGTGTTTCACCCTTCAGAGTGCTGAATATAAATGTTTTACCATATTTGCTTTATTTTCTCTTTCCTTTTCCCTCCTCTTACACTATTTTTTTCTGAACCATTTAAATGTTAGGTATATATAGACAAATTACCCCCAAATTTTCTTGTGGTTTGTTGTTGTTTTTTAAAATTAAGGACATTCTCTTATATAACCAAAAGTATAGTTATTATAGTCAGGAAATCAATACTGGTATAGTGCTATTGTCTAAACATTGTAGTCAAATTTTGCTAATTATGTCTGTCACCCAGTGTCCTTTAGCAACATTTAATTTTTGCATATGTGCATATCTAAGATTACGTTTGCATTCAGTCTCCTTTGGTTGGGAAATAATTCCTTAGATTTTCTTTGTTTTGTGTGATCTTGACATTTTGTAGTAGTACAAGCAATTTATTTTACAGAAATCTCTCTCAGTTGAGATTTGACTGATGTTTACTTGTGATTATAGATTCAGGATGAGCATTTTTGGCAGCTATACTGCAGAAAGACATTGTGTCCTCTGTGCCTCTTACCAAGGGGTCATGAAATCTATTTGTCCCACTGCTGGTGGTATTAACTGATTACTTAGTTCAGGTGACCCCTGCCTGATTTCTCCACTCTTACATTACTACTTTGTTAACTACTAAAGGACTAGAAATATAACCACTCCAAATCAGTAGGGAATGGTTTCAGGATGTTAGAACAAAACATTACTAACCTTGTAGAGACACATAGAGGGGCAGGAATATGATAAAGAACAAATTCAAAAAAGTTTTAAAAAGAACATAAATTCATGGGGCAAAAATAAATCTAATTGTGTCAATAATCATAAGAAATGTAAATAGACTAAAACTTTCTTGCCTAAAAGACTGTCTATTTTCAACTAAAAAATTATATTCCCAGATTGGATAAATAAATCAAAATTTAGCTGTTATCTGGGACCTGCCTAAAAACATTACAAGCTAGAGGTAAGGAATGGAAAATGGTGTATATCAAGTAGATAATATCCAAAATATAGCCAATAATATGAATTAGAATAGACTCTAAGGTAAAAAGTATTATTAGGAATAAAACAGGGTCATTATTGATGAAAATTGGCCCAGAAGAAAAAGTTTGCATTTGCCTAATAATAGCTTCAAAATATATAAACCAAAAATTGATGAAGTTTATGAGGGAGTCTGTCATCTTTTTTACCGCATTTTTTAAATTGATTTATTATAGTTGTACCTAATAGTGGTATTTGTTGCTACATATTGGGAATCTCATATTTGTGAAAGAAGTTTCAGTATACACCCAAAGATATGTAGCATAGATAAGGAAATCTACACAGTTCTGGGCCCAGCAGTTGTACAGTATTCTATGTAGGTACAAAAATTTAAAGATGAAGCCAGGTATGCTGGCGCATACCTAAAATCCCATGAGGCTGAGATAAGATCATGAGTTCAGAGCCAGCCTCAGCAACTTAGTGAGGTACTGAGCAACTCAGTGAGACTATGTCTGTAAGTAACAAAAAATTGCTGGGGATGTGGCTCAGTGATTTAAGTGCCTGAGTTCAATCCTTGGTGCCCCCCCCAAAAAAAAAAATTAAAGATGAAAATAATGTAAGGTGGTAGAGATGACTACATATCCACAGATAGAATTTGTAATTTTTTTATTTCTCTATTTCAAGATAATTTTATAATGAAATATTATTTTTTGTCCTGCAGGGATATAATTGGTGCCATGATCGGAATGTGGTTACCATTTTCAGCGCACCCAATTACTGTTACCGTTGTGGGAACCAGGCTGCTATCATGGAACTAGATGACACTTTAAAATATTCTTTGTAAGTAACTTTAAATTTTAATTGTATAGAGCTGCAGATATAGCTCAGTTGGTAGAGTGCTTGCCTTGCATGCACAAGGCCCTGGGTTCAATCCCCAACACCAAAAAAAAAAAAAAAAAGTAAAAAGCACTTTTTTAAAAGAAAATTCTTTAATGTAGCTATTAAAAATAGAGGTAGATGAGTTCTGCTTCTGAAATGGTACAATGAGAAGTGTGGTAAACCTCCCCAATAAACAATGAGAAACTGGAGGAAAAAAACTTATTTTCTTTTTGGTATAGGAGATCCAACCCAGGGTCTTGCACATGCTAGGCAAGCACTATACTTCCAGCTCAGGAAATTATTTTTTTAAATGTTGGGGCTGGGGTTGTAGCTCAGTGGTAGAGCTCTTGCCTTGCATGTGTGAGACATCGGGTTTGACTTAGCACTACATAAAAATAAATACATAAATAAAATAAAGATATTGTGTCTATTTACAACTAAAAAATATTTTTTAAAATATTACTTAAAGTATAAATGTAGCATTAAATATAGAAGCAATATATAATAAATAAAATATAAATATATTTCTAAAAATTATTTAGTTTTTGGAAATTGTCCTAAGAGATTACAGTAAATAGAGAAACAGTTAAGAAGATCTACTAAATCTTGGTAATGACAGTAGGAGGTTGTGGCTTTGAGCCATTACATGCTCCTTCCCCTGCTCCCACATCCCTCTTACAGAAACTACTCTAGTTGCTTTACTCTGGGTTAGTATAGTCAAGAAGGTGAGGGCATCCCCTTCTGCAGATTCCATTCTAGGCTTATGATCTCATTTCAGCACCAACATATCCCACCTGCCCTTGTCCTGGGTTACAGATGTTCTACTCATGAAGGATGAAGTTTAGTGACTGAGACCCCTTCCACAAACGTTTCTAGGGTGAAAGCTCTATTCCAGACATGGATGGAAGGCTGAGAACACTGGGTTTCCAGTTGTTCTTGCCATGGTACCTGCTTACAAATCAGGAGGTGTCTCACAAACAGGCCATGCCTATTGGCTTACTGTCTATCTGTTTTCCCCCTCCCTACAGTAACAGAAGTTCTGCTCAGGGTGGAGAGGCAGACCAAAAAAGTTGCTCAGCTCTGTCTGAGAGAACTGGCCCTGCTTGGAATTCTCCATCCTCTAGTCTAAGTCTCTGAATTCTTTGTCAAAAACAATGAATATCATCCTGGAGACCAAGGAAAAGAACTCTCATAGTTCCTACCATACTTACAACAATAAGCTAAAGAGCAGAGCACGTTTAATAGATAAAAGTAGGAAAGGAGATAGCCAAGAAAAGCTCAGCTGGGTTTGGGGATGTGGCTCAGTGGCTAATCACCCCTGGGTTCCATCCCTGGTCCCAGCTTGGCTGGGATCACAGTCAGCACTATGAGGCCAGAAGGCTCTGCACATATACTAACTGCAACCTCTTAGGAGCAGAGTATGGCATGGGGTATTCCAAGACACACATAGTGAGTTAATTAGTGTCCCCTCTAAAATTCATGTCTCCAATTATGATAATATTTGGAAATAAGGTCTTTGCAGATATAATTTTAAAATACAGACATACTAGATTCTTCTCAGAGGAAAAGAAACACAGGCACATAGGTAAGAAGCCACATGACATCAGATGAGAAGCAACCTATCTATAAGCCAAGAATTTTATCTACCAGAAGAAAAGCCAGGGAGAAACAGGAAGAATGTTTCCATAGGGTCTTCAGCGGATGGTCAGCCAATACCTTTATTTTAGACTCTACCATCCAGAACTCTGGGAGAATAAATCCCTGTTGTGGTTATTTGTTCTGAGAAAGTATTAGAAAGGTCAACAAAGGGCATGTGTCTACTAGGGGCTTAAACATAACCTTTAAAATAAACACTGGCTAAACAAGTTTCTCTGGCCTTGGAATACATTTTAGGAAGCCAGGCTTTAAAATAAAATCGTACTTATCTTTTGCAGTCTTGAAGAGAGTACATGCTTAAGGTCACATCCTCTCAGAACTGATTGGAAAAGGAAAATCCAAGTGAGACTGAATCTTAGGAATGCAAATTTGGGCTGAACGTGGTGGCACATGCCTGTAATCCCAGTGGCTGGGGAGGCTAAGGCAGGAAGATTGTGAGTTCAAAGCTAGCCTCAGCAAAAACAAGGCACTGAGCAACTCAGTGAGACCCTGTCTCAAAATAAAATATAAAATAGGGCTAAGGGTGTAGCTTAGTGGTCGAGTGCCCTGAGTTCAATCCCCTTACCCCTCCCCCCCAAAAAAATCCAAATTTGGGCCAGGCGAAATAGCACATGCCCATAATCCCAGTAACTCTGGATGCTGAGGCAGGTGGATTTCAAGTTTAAAGCCAGCCTAAGCAACTTAGCAAGACCCTATCTCAAAAGGGCTGGGAATATAGGTTAGTGGTTAAGCACCCATGAGTTCAATCTCCAGTACTCCCCCCCCCCCCCAAAAAAGGAATGTAAACTTGGTTCAAAACATGAAAAAAAAAAATATTAGTCCAGGGCTGGGGTTGTGGCTCAGTGGTAGAGTGCTCACCTAGGTTGCATGAGGTACTGGGTTTGATCCTCAGCAACACATAAAAATGAAATAAAGATATTGTGCCTACTTACAACTAAAAAGTAAATATTTTAAAAATAGTAGTCCATATTAATTTTTAAAATATTTTTGTAGTAGATGGAAACAATAACTTTATTTTATTTTTATGTGTTTGCTGAGGATTGAACCCAGTGCCTCACTCATGCTAGGCAAGCAGTCTACCAACTGAGCTACAACCCCAGCCCCATTCTGTATTAATATTAAAGACAAAAACCAAATGAACATTTTAGTAGAGGCAGAAAAATCACTTGATAAAACCCAGAATCCTTTCAAAATAAAAATACTCAATATACAGGCCAGGCATGGTGGTACACACCTGTAATCCCAGCTCCTCAAAAAACTGAAACAGGAGGATCACAAGTTGGAGGCCAGCCTGGGCAACTTAGACTGTCTCAAAATAAATTGGGGGTGTAGCTCAGTGGTAGGGCCCTTACCTAAGGCCTTGCACAAGGCCCTGGGTTTGATCCCCATTACTGCAAAAATAATAATAATAATAATAAAACTAGTAATTTCTCAACCTAATAAAGGTATCTATGAAAACCCCTAATTTAGTATCATATTTAATATAGAAAAAACAGTTCTTCAGTAGTGAGAGAAGCATGTCCAATCTTACTATACATCCATTTAACTAATACAGATCTTTTTTTGCCAGGCACTGAAACAGACATTTTGTTTAAATTTTTACTGTGGCTCTGTGAACTGGTAACATAGTTACTACCATCTACAGTGAAGTGCCCAGGGCCATTCCAGCTACATGTAGTAGTAGAGAGCCAGGACTATTATTTCCATCAGGTGTCTTGTTCTTTATTGGTTGGTTTGTTTGCAAAGTCAAATACTTCAATGATTTACTTTCTTCTGCCATTTATAGTCTTCAGTTTGACCCAGCACCTCGTCGTGGAGAGCCTCATGTTACCCGGCGCACCCCAGACTACTTCCTGTAAATTCCTCCTGGGAAAACCTGCCTTTGTATGTGGAAGTATACCTGGCTTAAAAAAAAAAAAAAAAAAAAAAAAAAAATATATATATATATATATATATATATATATATATATATATATATATATATATACACACACACACATATATATTTAAAAACAAACAGAAAAAGCAACAGTAATCTGTGTGTTTCTGTAACAAATTGTGACCTGTCTTTGGCATTAAACCACATCATGGACCAAAATGTGCCATACTAATGATGAGCATTTAGCACAATTTGAGGCTGAAATTTAGTACACTATGTTCTAGATTGTTCAGTCTAACAGTATGCCTGCTGTATTTGTAGTAACCATTTTCCTCTGGACTATTCAAGCAAAAAAGGTAACTAACCACATCTTCTCTGCGCTTACTTGGAAATTTTAGTTTTAGTGTTTAACTGGCATGGATTAATAAGAGTTGGAGTTTTATTTTTTGTGAAAAATTTCACAAGCTGACTTCCACTTAATCCATTACCCTTTATTTTATTGAAATGTATAATTAACTTAACAAAGAAGTCTTCTTGGGAGTATGTTGTCATAACATTATAGAGATTTCCCTTCATTTAAACTAAATTACTGTTTTATGTTGATCTGCATATTTCTGTATATTTGTCATGACAGTGCTTGCATCCTATTTGGTGTACTGAACAAATAAACTTTCCATTTTAAACAAAAACATTGGTTTAACTGTGATGAGCATTAAATGGAAGTTTCACTGTTTTGGAATTTGATATGAAATCTCTTGTAGTAAACAGTTCTGTCTAGGTAATTTAATGTTCTTGTATAGTTTATTTTCAGAAAAGAATCCAAACATTAGCTCATATCTTAGACCATTAAAAAGCCATTTTTATTTTTAAACATTATTAGATAATTTATATTAATATATTCAACCACTTCAAGTACAAAATATAAATTTTATGTTGTAACTAAAGAATATGCTATGACTAGGGAAAATTTTTAATACTGAAATGTTTTGAACTAGAAACAAATAAATTGGTATCTGAAAGAATTTAGTAGTAGTAGTAAGAGATGGTACTATTCAGATATATAAATCCCAAATCCTTTTTAAAGGGGAGAGTATGGAATCAGTGGTTGAGAGAGAACATGGAAGATGGCACATAGAATCAGTGGTTGAGAGTGAATGTGCGAGATGGCACAAGGGGGGAGAAACTCCACTATATTTTTAGAAGAAAATTAGCTGATAGAAATAAGTATAAACATCTCAAAATCACAATCAATGTAAATGGACTGAATTAAATAAATAAACTTGGAGACAATATTTTAGAGTATATCAGTACATATAAAATTACCTGATTTCTAAACCTCAATATGTTTTGTGTGGTTTCATTGTGTACCCCAAAATTCATGTGCTGGAAACTTAATCCCCAATGCAATAATGTTAAGGGGAGGCGGGGAACAAGTTCAGTCTTCCCTTGCTCTGAGATCTTATGCCCTTCAGCCTTCCTCCATGGAATGACAAAAGGCAGCCCTCATCAGATGCCAGCCCTTTAATCTTGGACTTCCCAGCCTCCAGAACTGTAAGAAAGAAATCTTTTTTTTATAAATTATTTAGTCTCAGGTACCCTGTAGCTCACAGAACAGACTAAGATAAAATTGGTACTGAGAACTGGGATTGTTACTAAAACATACCTGAAAATGTAGAAAGTGGTATCTTTTGAACTAGATAGAGTCTGAGCTAGGCATGGTGGTGCAGGGCTGTAATCCCAGCAGCTAAGGAGGCTTAGGGAGGAAGACTGTGAGTTCAAAGCCAGCCTCAGCAACTTAGTGATGCCCTAAGCAACTCAGCAAGAGCCTGTCTCTAAAATATTTTAAAAGGGCTGATGATATGGTTAAGTGCCCCTGGGTTCAACTCCCAGTATTTAAAAAAAAAAAAAGTCGGAAAGATTTTGAGGGGCATCCTAGAAAAAGACTAGATTGTTATAATCAAAGCTTTTTTAAAAAAATGTTTTTAGTTGTTGATGGACCTTTAATTTTTATTTATTTATATGCGGTGCTGAGAATGGAACCCAGTGCCTCACACATGCTAGGCAAGCACTCTACCACTGAGCCACAACCCCAACACCCAGAATCACTCTTAAAGCTCTGATATAGGCTGAGTTCAATCCTCAGCACCACATTAAAAAAAAAAAAAAAAAGGTATTGTGTCCATCTACAACTAAAAAAAAAAAAATTAAAAAGTGACTCTGGTAAGAGCTCAGAAGAAAAAATGTGGGGAGAGTCTGAAACTTCAGTTACTTAAGTGATCATAGAATATTGGTAAAATTATGGATAGTAAAGCCATTCTGATGAGGTTTCTGATTAAAATGAAGAGCAAGGTATTGGAAATTTGAATAAAGTCTATTTTTATTATAAATTTGCTAATAACGTGGCCAAATTGCTCTCTGCTCAGGGTCTTCATAGAAGACAAAAGAATTCAAGAGCAATGAACTAGGATATCTGGAAGGAATTTCTAAACAAAATGATTAAAGGAGCTGTGTGGTTGCCTTCTTGGAGTGTGATTTTGAGATGTCCTTTATTATTGTTTCTTGTAGGCAGCATGTTTGGGTGTTTGGTTTGTTTTTTTGTTTTGTTTTTTTATTATTTTTGATCCAGTACTCTTTGCTTTTAACTGGGGATATGTAGATTATATTTGCATTTAATATGATTATTGGTATGGTAAGGTTTTAACCTGTCATTTTGATGTTTTCTCTTTATCCCATTCTTCTGAACTTTTGGATTAATATTTTTTTATTCTGTTTATCTCCTTTTGGGCTAAGTATACCTCTTTGGTTTTTATTGTTTGTTTTTGTTTTGATACTGGATATTGAACCAAGAGGCACTTTACTCCTGAGCTCCATTTCCAGTCCTTTTTTTAAATTTGAGACTGAGTCTTAAGTTGGTTAGGGCCTCACTTGCTAAATTGCTGAGGCTGGCCTCAAATTTGCAATTCTCCTGCCTCAGCCTCCCTAGTTTCTTGGGATTACAGTTGTGCACCACTGCCCCCACCCCCAACACTGTGGGTTGTTGTTGTTGTTGTTTTTTAAGAAGTTGCCTTACGATTTGTAGCATGCTTCTTTTTTTTGTTTGGACAGTGTCTTAATAAGTTGCTGAAGCTAGCCTCAAACTTGCAATCTTCTCTGGCTCAGCCTCCCAAATTGATGGAGTTACAGATAATGTGCCACCAAGCTCACCTTCATGGCAAACAGGTTTTTTTTTTTTTAACTCTTTTTTGGTGATGGGGGTGGGGGGGGTGGATACCAGGGATTGAACTCAGGAGCACTTGACCACTGAGCCACATCCTTGGTCCTATTTTGTATTTTATTTAGAACAAAGAGTCTCACTGAGTTGCACCTCGCTTTTGCTTAGACTGGCTTTGAACTCACATTCCTCCTGCCTTGGTTTTCTTTCTTTTTGAGAGTGGGTATGGTAGCTGTATATGTAAGTACTAGCCTGAGAGGTGTGAGTGGGGGTTATGTGTATGTCTGGGTCATATTTTAAGAAGAAACTGCTGTCACATTTTATTACTCCATTCCTGGGTCTGAATATGTGGCTTGCATATATACACACACACACACATATATTTTGTTTTAAAAAATATTTATTGTAGATGAACACAGTATCTTTATTTCTATGTGGTGCTGATCGAACCCAGTGCCTCACATGTCAGGCAAGCACTGTACCACTGAGCTACAGCCCCAGCTTTGTAGCATATTTTTTTTAACAATATAGTCTACCTTTAAGTGGTATCACACCGGTCCGCAATACCTTCTAATAGTATACCTCCCACTTAGTGCCATTGTTGTCATACATTTTGAATTTACATATATTAAACCCCATATTTGGGGTTGGGAATATAGCACAGTTGGTACAGTGCTTGCCTCACATGCACAAGGCCCTGGGTTCAATCCCCAGCACAAAAAAAAACAAAACAGTATTTTTTCTTCCTTTTTTGTGGTGTAGGGATTGAATTTGAATACTGGGCGTCATGCATGCCACTAAATAAACCCTCCAACCCTAAAAATTCTTTTGAAGAGATTAAAAATAAAAAAAAAAACTTTCATACATTTGCTTATGTAAAATATGTACTTTTCCCAATGCTTTTCATTCCTTAATGTAGATATCTACTTTCATCTGGTTGTTGTCTTTTGCTATAGGACTTAAATATTTCTTAATAGTATAATCTGCTGGCAATTGATATCTTCAGTTTTATGTCTTTAAAATATTTATTTCATGTTCATTTGTGAAACATTTTTACCAGGTATAAAGTTGTCATTGTAGAATCAGAGCCCATAGCCTCAAATGGTTCCCTTGTGCTGAGGGCAGGTATTGGAGTCCTAGGTTGTTCTCTGGTGCTACTGCTCCCCCTTCAGCTTCTAGCTTCCCTTGCACACCTGCATGGAGAGGTGTCTGTCTCCACACTCTTATTTCTTCCCCAGTTGCCCCAGCAGCATACACTGCATAGGCTGCTTGTAAGAGCAGATAAGATTCTCTGCTGTCCAAATTCAGTCAGTCTTAGGTGAACCTTTGTGCTTTTGACTTCTGAAGGGAAGTTTTTGTCAGCATTTTTGCTTCTCTTACCTGTGGCAGCCAAGCTCTGCTTTGGCTCTGTAGTTGGTATGAGACTTGAGTTTTCTATCCCACCTCCAGCAATGGTAGACCTATGTTTGATGTTCGTGATTAACCCTCTTTCCAGGATAGAGAATCCTTGCATCTCCCCTCTCTCAGCAGTAATAAGTCGTTGCCTGAGTACTGAAAGAGGCAGATGGACTTAGATTCTATTTCTCCAGAAACAGCAAGTTGTCCAGTGCACTGATGGTCATAATGCTTGTAGTACCTTCCCCAGCAGGTTGAGAAGGGTCTGGGGAATCTGGAGCTTTGGTGAAACCTGATCTGATGGAGCAAAGCCTTCTGAGTGGGATTTCCCTTTGTGTCTTAGGCCCACAGTCAGGACTAGCTTCAAATTCAGTTTAATGTCTGCTGTTGCCATCTTGAAATTCTTCATATTTGAGCAAGGGTTTCCACATTTTAATTTTGTATCAAGGCCTGCAAATTAAATAACTAGTTCTTTTCAACCTGATCTAGTAGTCCAAGCTTGCCTTTAAAAGTTCTAAAATCTTGATGTGATAGTATGCGCCTGTAATCCCAACTACTCAGGAGGCTGAGGTGGGAGAAACACTTGAGTGGACAAATTCAAGACCAACCTGCAACATAGAACTTAATCGCAACATATAAACAAGCATGTCTTTAAAAGTTAAAATCTTAGCTTGTATAGTAGCTATTCCTGTTCTTTTCCAAAAGGAACACAGTTCCTGTGTTCTGTCTTTCCTTGAATTCTTTGGAATTCAGTTTACACAATTGCTTTGCAGCCTCAGCTCAGAGCTCAAAAATGTTATGACTTTGTACATCATCCAGCTGTTCCCTGATTTTAGAGTAGGAGCAATATTCTTCATAGCTTCCCATGTCCTAAGCACAAATCCAAAATGCTGTATGATTTAGAAATTGTGTTTAGGATCTGTTTCAACTAGCAATTAACTGATAAAATTTAGTTCCTACCTTTTAAAGAATTTCACATTTTAAAAAAATTTCCTTCAGGAAAAGGTATTGTTATGGTTTTTATTTTCCCTTTCCCCCACAGCAAACTATATCTTAGTGTCACTGTCAGAACCTAAAATGACTTTATATGTTAATAACATGACTATTGAATTAAGCTTAGATGAGGACTAACCACATCATTACAATGAAGGAGCAAGTTTACAAAATAAAGCATGATATATGATGAAAGGACAAAATTTTCTAAGAGTCTCTGGCCTCAACACTAGAGAAGCTGAGTTTGAGTTCATATAGTTAATGTCTCAGCAACTACCAGGGGCTTTCACTATTAACCTCAATACACTCTCACCTGACCACTTCGTATACTGTTTTGGAAGTACTCAGAAGCATATTTAATGTACTTAAGATGTAGCTTTTACATTTTGTTTTACTTCACTGAAGCATATTATTAAAAACTTTAGTAAAACAGTTTAAGTTAAAATAGGATTCGAGTTATTTTCCTTTCGACATTCAAAAAAACCAAAGCTTTAGTAAGTCACAGTTTCTCATAGGTCGTGTGACAAGTTTACAAATTTTTTTTTATCTTAAAGCCTATTAAGACCTTTTAACATTCAAATCATGGAAAATTTTATAGAAAGTATAAAAGGATCTCATATACTTTAGTTTTAATATTATCTATACTCCTACCTATTCACCCCACTCCAGATTGTTTTGAAGCCATTTTTTGCCCATAGTTTCTATCATATTCTAGAATATATATATATTTTTTCAGTACCAGGGATTGACCCCAGAGGTACTTAGCCACTGAGCCACATATCCTCTCTCCCACCCCCATTTTTGTCCATTTTGAGGCAGGGTCTGTTCCTTAGGGCCTTGCCAAGTTGCTGAGGCTAGCCTTGAACTTTTTTTTTTTAATATTTTTGTTGATAGACCTTTATTTTATTTATTTATATGTGGTGCTGAGAATCAAACTCAGTACCTCACACATGCTAGGCAAGTGTTCTTATCACTGAGCCACAACCTCAGCCCTGGCCTCAAACTTTTGACCCTCCTGCCTTAGCCTCCTGTGTTGTTGGGATTATAGGCATGTACCACTAGCTAGTATATACCTTTAGAGATAAGGATTCTCTCTTCCCACTTACCTTTCCTCCTCCTCCTTCCCCATACTCTTGTCACACCTACAAAAAATTAATGATTTTTTTCCACCTCATTGCTAGATGGCTATGGGTCATCAGTAGTTCCATCTCCCTGTATTAAGAATACTGCTGGGGATTATGCTAAGTGAAGCTAGCCAATCCCTAAAAAACAAATGTCAAATGTCTTCTTTGATATAATGAGAGCAACCAAGAACAGAACAGGGAGGAAGAGCAGGAGGAAAAGATTAACATTAAGCAGAGTCATGAAGTGGGAGGGAAAGGGAGAGAAAAGGGAAATTGCTTGGAAATGGAAGGAGACCCTCATTGTTATACAAAATTACATATAAGAGTTTGTGAGGGGAATGGGAAAAAAATAAGGAGAGAAATGAATTACAGTAGATGGGGTAGAGAGAGAAGATGGGAGGGGAGGGGAGGGGGGATAGTAGAGGATAGGAAAGGTAGCAGAATACAACAGTTACTATTATGGTATTATGTAAAAATGTGGATGTGTAACCGATGTGATTCTGAAATCTTTGTAATGTTTTGAATAACCAATAAAAAAAATAAAATTAAAAAAAAAGAAAGAAAAAAAAAAAAAGAATACTGCTGGGGCTGGGGCTGTAACTCATTGGTAGAACGCCTGCCTAGCCTGTGTGAGGCACTGGGTTCAATCCTCAGTACCACATAAAAATGAATAGAAGTATTGTGTCCATCTACAACTAAAAATTTTTAAAAAAGGAATACTGCCTTTTGTAACCAAGGAAACAATTAGTATCTCTATTTTTAGCCTTTTAGTGTTGCACGCAACTGTAAATGTTGTGTTAAAATGTCTAGAGTTGGGCAGTTGGGCATATAATCCCAGCAACACTGCAGAATGCAGGAGGGTCCTAAGTGTTGAACAACTTACACCCTGTTTTTTGTTTTGTTTTGTTTTTTAATATTTATTTTTTAGTTGTAGTTAGACACAATAACCTTTATTTATTTTTATGTGGTGTTGAGGATTGAAATCAGGGCCCCGCACATGCTAGACAAGCACTCTACCCCTGAGCCACAACTGCAGCCCAGTGAGACCCTGTTTTAAAAAATAAAATGGTGGGCTGGGGATGTGGCTCAAGTGGTAGCACGCTCGCCTGGCATGCGTGCGGCCCGGGTTCGATCCTCAGCACCATGTACAAAGATGTGTCCGCCAAGTACTAAAAAATAAATATTAAAAATTTCTCTCTCTCCCTCTCTCTCACTCTTTCTTTAAAAAAAAAAAAAATAATAAAATGGTCTGGGGTGTAGCTCAGTGATAGAATATGCCAGGGTTCAACCCCACTTCATCACTACCCCTCCCCCGAAAAAGAATGTCTGCATTACCATGCCAAGAAATGGCCCTGAAGATTTTTGTGAGAGATTGGGGTGATGGCCTGGCATGGTGGTGCACGCCTATAATCCCAGCTGTTCCAAAAGCTAAGGCAGGAGGATTTGGAGTTCAAACAACTTAGCAAGGACAACTTGGTGGGACCTTGACTCTAAATAAAATACATAATAGGGCTGGGCATGTAACTCAGTGGTGGAGTGCCCAAGTTCAATCCCCAGTACCAAAAAAAGAAATTGGGTCAATGAAGCCAGGCACAGTGGTTCATGCCAGTAACAATAGTGACATGGAAGATAAGGCTAAGGCAGGATAGATAGCAAATTCATTGGCAGCCTCAGCAACCTAGCAAGACCCTGTTCTCAAAAGGGACTGAGAATTGGGTGTGATGGTAGAGGCAGAAGAATTACAAGTTGGAGGCCAGCCTCAGCAACTTAGTGAGACCCTTCTCAAAACAAAAAATAAAAAGGGCTGGGGACATACCTCAGTGGTAAGTGCCCCTGGGTTTAATCCCCAGTACCAAAAATAAGAAATAAAAGGGACTGAAGATGTAACAGTAATAAAGCATCCCTGGGTTCAATCTCCAGTGTGGGGGGAGGGGAGGATTATTCTAGGCCCTGGGGGCAGGGTATAGCTCAGTTGTGATTCTCCTCAGTTCCTAAGGCACTGGCATTAGAGTGTGCCACTGTTGTTACAGTTTAATACAAGGAAAAATTGGACTTTGAAGTTTTGACATTTTTAATTTTGAGAAATACAACAGAGTAAACATTCCAACTTATAAGGTTTTGAAAGGTTTGATTGGATTGTGAAATATATTCATTGTGGCTGGGGGTATAACTCAGTTGGTGGGTTGCTTGCCTCACATGCACAAGGCTCTGGGTTCAATCCCCAGCACCAAAAAAAAAAAAAAAAAGAAAGAAAGAAAGAAATATTAATTGTGTGGTAAAATGGATTGAAGAGAAAGAAACTAAAGGCCTATGACTTTCGGTTTTGTTTTTTGTTTTTTTTTGGTACCAGGGATTGAATCCCCAGGAGTGCTTAACCTCTAAGCCACATTACTAGCCTTTTTATTTTTTACTTAGAGACAGGGCCTTGCTAAATTGCTTACCACCTCACTAAATTGCTAGGCTGGTCTTGAATTTGCAATCTTCCTGCCCATCCTCCCAAGTCGCTGGAATTACAGGCAGGCACCACCACATTCGGCTTCCTGACTTTTCTTTTTTTTTTATTTTTTTAAGTTTTTAATTGATTTTTTTAAAAATTTCTTTACATACATGACATAGTGGAATGCATTACATTCATAATTATCCATTCACAGCACAATGTTTCGTAACGGTTTTTAACATACTGAGAAATGATATGAAGTAGGAAAATATAAATTATTGTGTCCCTTATAATATACATTTTTTTACCTTATTCAGTACATTATAGATGGCACATTCTACAAATCATGATATAAAGAGAACAATTCTTTTTTAAATTTTATGTCAATTACTTTTCCATGGATAACATTAGTGTTCACTGCCTTGAGCTCAATTCAAGGTATGGCATGATTTTAATGTGGATCCTTTATTGTCCTGTCAAGGTCATGGCATAACTGATTTTAAGTAGAACAGGTAGTTTTCATTTCTTTACTAGTTGCTCTGCTCTTTCTCTTCCACATTAAGTACAGTATCCACGGTTATTCCTATATCCGCCAGTGACCTATCTTGCTCCACTTCTAGTGGCCTTCTGGGAAAGGACGTGGAAAGGCCATATAGGGATGTATGGTACCCAATTTTCATCATCCAGTCAAGTAAGACCTAGAAGATAAAAAGCTTAGACATTATCTAATATTGTACACACTTATGGTCCTCCAGAACACTATGACATTTTATAGTTCTGTCGCTGTAAAATTATGTCCTTAGGAGTAATGATATAGAACTTTCAGGGTTGGGGTTGTAGCTCAGTGGTGAAGTGCTTCCCTCGCATGTGTGAGACACTGGGTTCAATCCTCAGCACCACATAAAGATAAATAAACAAAAGTATTAAAAACAAAAATAAATCTTAAAAAAAAGAACTTTCAAAGATATTTCCTTTCTAGAGTTTAAAGGAAATTTATTTCATGAATTTTGAGATGTGAATAACTTCTAATACCTTTTGTTCCAGAAGAGGTATAGGGACTAATAGCATTTAACAACTGAGATACTTAAGTTAGGAAAGCCTCATTCATACATATAGAATGGAAAGAGGATTCAATAAAGAGGTTAAGAATAAAATATTAGCCAGGCACAGTGGCACATGCCTGTGATCCTACCAACTCTGGAAGCTGAGGCAGAAGGATCACAAGTTCAAAGCCAGCCTCAGCAACTTAGCGAGTCCTTGTCTCAAAAAATAAAAAGGACTAGCTGGGCGTGGTGACCCACGCCTGTAATTCCACAGGCCAGAAGGCTGAAACAGGGAGCCAGCCTCAGCAAAGGCACTAAGCAACTCAGTGAGACCCTGTTTCTAAATAAAATACAAAATAGGGCTGGGATGTGGCTCAGTGGTAAGAGTGCCCCTGGTTTCAATTCTTAGTACTAAAACAAAACCAAAGGGATATAGCTTATTAGTATAGCATACGCCTAGCATGAAGCCCAGGGTTTCATCCCCAGCCAAAAAGGCCTCCAAAAAAACAAAATAAAAATAAAGTTATAGTAAAGGGAATAACTTAAAATTTTAATACAGAGGGCTGGGGTTGTAGTTTAGTGGTAGAGCACCTACCTAGCATGTGTGAGGTACTGGGTTTGATTCTCAGCACCACATATAAGTAAGTAAATAAAAATAAAGGGCCATTGACAACTAAAAAAATGTTAAACAACAACAAAAAAAAAAATTGAGGGGCTGGGGTATGTTTCAGGGGTAGAGCGCTTGCCTAGCATGTGTGAGGCCCTGGGTTTGATCCTCAGCACCACATAAAAATAAATAAATAAAATTAAGGTATTGTGTCCAACTACAACTAAAAAAATAAATATAAAAAAAAATTGAATGCAGAGATCACAATTCAAGGAAGCCTACCATGTCTACATATCCCAAAATCTGCCAATGTCGAGTACCTACAAATGTTCTTTATCCTTATCTGATGGGAATATCAGATGACAGTGTGATAACTCCCCTGACATTTGCCAAATTCAAGAAAAATATTCCTCATAATGCAAATATCCTCACCTGTGAACTCCAAGACTTAAAAAACCTTCTCTTTAGGACTTTCCCACCTAGACATCGGAGAGCAACAGTAACTACCTGAGAAATAAAAATGTTCAGATAAGAATTCCAATTTTTAAAAAATCAAATCCATAGCTCTTTAAGATTCCAAAATTACTACTAAGAAACACATGCTATTGTAAAAATTCACATGGAGATTTGCAGGAATTTGCAACATCAAGGTCCAGATAAATTTCCCCCTAAACATGGAAATAATTCTAAAACTGAAAAATAAACATCTTTCTACTAATGAGGAAGTGAAAGCCTTCCAAAGAGGACACCAGAGACCAAGTGCTTTTTTCTGGGCAAATACTATTAAGATTGTAGCTTGTTTGAAAAGTAACTGAACAAACCAAGAAGACCTAGTGCCACTTTCTCAATGTACAGACAAGAAAACACTACCTGGAAGGAAACAAAAAGTTGCCTGCATACTCTGATACTATAGGCCACACACTGTCTGTCCATCCTCCCAAGTAAGTGAGAGTGTTTGAGCAGCTCTAGCTTTTCTTCATCTACTGAATTCCCTCTATGATCATCCCTTTAATAAAGCACTTAGGCACTTAAAAAGAGCTTGGAAACTGCTAGTATATTAAAGGCCATCATAAAAAGAGAAGACAATGATCACTAAAGTTCATTATGTACCTGCCGGTTTCTCAAAAGTGCCAGGAAACCCTTTCTTGTAACCAGCATCATTAACTGTCCTGAGAGCTACTGGGCATCATGTTATGTATAAATGTGGTTTTAGAGCAGCACACCTCCCCATCTCAGGAGACCCATGCTAGAAAATGCATCCACTGAGCTGGGGACGTTGCTCAGCAGTCAGAGCGCCTGCCTAGCATGTAAGAGACTCTGGGTTTAATCCCTCGTACTTGAAAAGAAAAGCAGCAGTAATTAAAATTGTTTCCCTGCTACTCCTTAAAATGAAATAAGATAGCATACAATAAAACAGTTGCTATAAAAATGTGGTAATATAACATGATGATTTACAAAATTATTTTCAAATTATTTTAAATTTTATGGTTATTTTTAATTTAAAAGTGGAACAGTAACATGGTAAATATTTCAATTGGGAATCGTGAACTACCACCATTATTTTCTCCTTTTTGAAAATCTACCCAGCTTAGTATTTTATAATGATATATCTATAATACTAAATAAATAACAGGCACTGAACAAATCAGGGTGTACTAATTAAATAAAAATTACATTGTTTTTCAGATCCCTCCCTCTCCTATCAGAAATCTATGTTAGTCATTAGTTCACTCTTCTATTAGTCTGCTCCTAAATCCAAGCAGGTTTCCAGTATAACAGGAATTTTCTCATGTGGCTCATTATTATAAAGTCAGCTGCAACATATACAGAAAAAAACAAATACACACACACACACACACACACACACACACACACACTCACACACACACAGAAAGCAAGCCTCCTCTAATTCTGAATTTTTTGTTTTTTGGTACTGGGGAATGAACCCAGGAGTACTCAACCACTGAGCAACATCCGAAGCCCTTCTTTTGTATTTAGAGACAGGGTCTTACTGAGTTGCTTAGGGCCTCGCTAAATTGCTGAGGCTGGCTTTAAACTCAAAATCCTCCTGCCTCAACCTCCAGAGCTACTGGATTACAGGCGTGCACCACTGTACCCAGCTAGTTCTGATATTCTTAAAAATGAATGTTAGTCTCATTTCCTAACAATACAGAATTATAAAGATTATTCTATAAGTAATGTCATTTAGTAAGTCTAATTTTAATTAGGAAATAGACAATTTCCTAAAACTTATAATTTCCAGTATTCTTAAAAGTGAAAATATTTTTGAGGGGACTAGAGTTGTGGCTCAGTGGTAGAGCATTTGCCTGGAATGTGTGAGGATCTGGGTTCAATCCTCAGCACCACATATAAATAAATAGAACAAAAGATCCATTGAAAACTAAAAAAAAAATTTTTTTAAAGTGAAAATATTTTTTACATATATACTCATAAAAGTATGTAGGTCAGGAGCAATGTATTACAGGAGCAAGCTTAATGTGTATGATGGTATCAATGACATGTAATGATTATGATACCAGATCAAAACTGTTGACAAATAGGAAACAGCATTTTAAGAAAGTCAGAAACAATATGACTGCATGATTTACAAAAACAAACATCCTCAAATCTTTAGTAAGTATAGTATAACCCATTCCTCACTCTACATGTGTTAAAACTCTTAAGTTTAAAACATTTTAAACTTTAAAAATGTTTTATTAGGGTGATAGGGTGGAAGGTAGGTTAGAAAGGCACAGCCCCAAAATAGATTGCTTTATTTCTCTTGTTTTTAACTTTGATGATAATGCTTACAGTCTATTTTCATTATTCTAATGGCAGGGAGCAGGGAATGCTACAATAGAGAGAAACAGAGGCAGAGAAAATTTGAAGGGACCAGTAAACCCAGAAACAACCAAGTTTATCTCAAGTAGGGTCAGATCTAGGTCTAACACACACATACACACACACACACACACACACAAAAAAAAAAAACCTATCAAAAAAGATAGGTTCATGAGAATACAATTACTAAAAGATGTGAAGGGACATTTAAAGATATCAAGATTGCAAATGGTTAGTGGGGAAATAAAGATTTTTGCACTGAATTCTTAAAAATGCTAGGTAGCAACTGCACAGACTATATATGCTCTGTTCAATGATTCTAAGGTGGTCACGGTGGTACATGCCTGTAATCGTGGCCACTCAGGAAGGCTGAGGCACGAAGATACAAGTTTGAGGCCAGTCTGGACAACTTCCCAATACTCTGTCTCAAAAAGTAAAAAGCATTTGGGATGTGGCTCATTGGTAGAGCGCCTCAGGATTCAATCCCCAGAATAGCAAAAAAAAAAAAAAAAGAGAGAGAGAAAGAAAAAGAAAAGCCAGGCATGGTGGTAATCCCAGCAGCTCAGGAGGCTGAGGCAGGAGGGTCACAAGTTCAAAGCCAGTCTCACAACAACAAGGCTCTAAGCAATTCAGTGAGACCCTGTCTCTAATAAAATACAAAATAGGGCTAGGGATGTGGCTCAGTGGTTGAGTGTTCCTGAGTTCAATCCCTGGTACCCCCTTCCCCTAAAAAAGATTCTAACAAAATAAAAATATTCTAATACTTCTTAATCCTCTTAAGGCTCACAAACACGAGAATCTGAAGAAAAGCATTGTCCTTGTATCTATAAAAAGGACAATTATAAGAGATTTCACTGACAACCAATGTCTATAATCCAACAAGAATAATGTCACATGCTTGAAAGACATGATAAATTCAAAAAAGGCCTTTCCTATAAAACCCAAAAATATATTTAATTACTATTATGTTTTTAAATGGTTGTCATGGATACCAGCCCAAAGCTTGAGAAGTAGAGATCAGGGCAAACATACTTATAGCATCAATTTGTCAGGCATAATGGCAGAATTAAAAGTCCTTAATAATTTTCAAGGAATATAATTGTTGCCAGACTAAAAAAAATAGAAAGCTATGAAGAGTTCTCTCTCTGAACATATTGTCCAAATAACACATGCTCGGCCAAGAGCAGTGATATACACCTGTAATTCCAGAAACTCTGGAGGCTGAGGCAGGAGGATTGCAAGTTTGAGGTCAGCTTCAGCAATTCAAAACCCTAAGCAACTTAGCAGGATCCTGACTCAAAATAAAAGTAGAAAAAAAATTTTTAAAGGGTGGCTCAGTAGTAAAGCACCCCTAGTTTCAATCCCCAGTACCAAAATAAAACAAAGATACATGCACTCCCTGTATTAGAACAAGTGCTTATAACTATGCTGGCCAATGGCAGCAAGGCAGTGCACACTGTAACAAAGCAGGTGGGAAGAAGCCGCCCAGTGCAGCGGGGGTCAATTGCACCCCAGATCCCATAACAGTGAACTATTCTTAAAACATACAACATGCTGTAGTCTTCATCCTCTCTTCTTTAACGGAGAACTACCTTTGAAGCCATTTGTCTAACATGATTGTTTTAGTAAGCAGGTTATTTGCTGACTTAAAGTTCTAGAAGAGCCATCTATCTATTCCCTGCCTGAGGCAGTGGGTAGTCTCCATAAAACAACTCAGAAAAAAAGCAGGCTTCAAGACCAGGATTCAGCTGCCGAATTTGAAATTACCCCAAATTCAGAACAAGACCTCTTTACAGTGCAATCCCATGAACACTTCTGCTGTCTTCTCCCCAAACCCAGGTTTAGATAAGTCATACATGTTTACTTAGTATTAAACAGGAACCAGAAAATATACTTAATTTTCCAAGAAGCTTACTTCTTCAGTTGTTTCAGAAGGTTCTTCAGGTAAATCAGGAACCTAAAGAATTAGGGAGAGAAATGTAAACATTTTCAAGAAGCAAAAAATAATTGCAATGAGAAAGTTTCCTTCTGCCAGGCACAGTGACACATGCCTGTAATCCCAGCAGCTTGGGAAGCTGAGGCAGAAGGATCCAGAGTTCAAAGGCAACCTCAGAAACTCAGCAAGGTCCTAAGCAACTCAGTGAGACCCTGTCTCTAAATAAAATACAGAAAAGGGCTGGGGATGTGGTTCAGTGGTTTAGTGCCCCTGAGTTCAATCCCCAGTACTAAAAAAAAAAAAGTTCCTTTCAACATGACACATCTAAGCTTAATAAAACTAGACCCAGTGACCGATTGCTAACCCATTCCCAAGAAGGGCCAGACAGGAAAATTATACATTATCATGTTAATACAGGTTGATATAGAGTGTATATGAAACACAATTGAATTTTGTGTTTCATATACACTCTGTATCAACTTATCCCCAGATAGGATCTCATTATGTATATGCAAATACTCCAGAATAAAAAATCTGAAAACACCATCCCCTAAGCATTTCAGAAAAGAGCATACTCAACCTGTAATAGGTGTTGGCCACTCACAAAACATGGCATAATATGTCTTAAGCTACCTAACAGGAATGATTCACTTAAACACTGTATATATTTAGTTTTCTTTTTTTGCAGTACTAGGGATCTAACCCATGCTCTCAAACATGCTAGCAAGTGCTCTACCACTGAACTACATCATCAGCCCTTTCTTCTTCTTTTTTTTTTTTTTTTTTTAACGGTACTAGGTATTGAACTCAGACCCTCCCATACTGAGCTGTATCCCCAGCCATTTTTTTGTTTTGTTTTGTTTAACTTTGAGGCAGGGTTCAAGTTCCCCATAGTAGCCTGGAACTTGTGATCCTCCTATCTCAGCCTCCCAGGGAGCTGACAGGCATCCAACACTGTGCCCAGTGTAAACACTATACTTTACTTTCCTACATAATCAAATTTCTTCCTCAAAGAGAACAAAAGTATTTTCTAAACCTATTATCATTTATCCTACAGCTTTCTTCTAAGTTTGGTTCAGAACCTTAATATTAAATAGGATAAGTGATTTTTTTTTAATATTTATTTTTTTAGTTGGACACAATATCTTTATTTATTTATTTTTTTGTGGTACTGAGGATGGAACCCAGGGCCTCGCATGTGCTAGGCGAGCACTCTACCCCTGAGCCACAACCCCAGCACCCCCCCCCAATAAGTGATTTGTAATGAAGCTGATTGACTTTATAAGGAGGTGGTAAGACACCATTTGGGTTAAGACAGTCTTCACCTTTCCCCAATATACCACCTCACCAGAGAACCCTATTCCTCCTATGCACTGATACGATTCAGTAAGTGGTGTTAATCGAAAAACCTGTTTCTGGGAGGGCTGTTCAGCAGATGTCGAATCTTCGGCTTCAGTTAGTAGCTTAGGCAAGTTCCGCCTCTTTGCAGCTTGTCTGTTGGTTGTTTCAAAAGATGTCTGACTTGTGTTTTCAAGCACCAATTCTTCATCACCCTGCTCAAAAAACAACATACAATTTCTAAAGAGACTTTGTATTGATTTTATTCTATTCTAATCACAATGATTTTTTTTTTACTCTGATGGCATTTCAGTAGAAAAATATTAAGATATTATTACACCCAGAAAATGAAAGCAATATGTCCTTGAACAAGAAAATACGGGGCTTAATATCTTCCAGAAACAACCCTTATCCATCAAAGTTCTGAGATTCCCTCTGATAGACAAAAAGCTGATGGGGACCCTTTCCTTCTCTGACTAATCCCTAAGTTTCTCAGTAGGATAGGAAAAAAGAAAAAATTCTGATTGATATCCTTTCCTCCTTTTCAGCAAAAGAAAGTGGCAGTACAAGGGAGTTGCCTTCAAAGACTGTGCAAATAGAACATGTGTAAAAAAACATGCCTTTAAAAAAAATTAGTTTTTAGTCATAGATGGGTACAATACCTTTCTTTTATTTATTTATTTATTTATTTTTATGTGGCACTGAGGATCAAACCCAGGGTCTCACACATTCGAGGTGAACGCTCTACCCCTGAGCCACAACCTCAGCCCCTATAAAACATGTCTTTGAAAGTGACCATGCAAAACTTCTATACCCAAAATGTGGCCTTGGTATCTGGTTATATATAAACATATTCTAGTTTTGAAACTCAAACTTTGACTTTCCATTTTAATCCTCTAAGAGGCAAAGAATTTTATTCCAGAAAACTATTCTTCAATATTATCTATTAAAATGTTCCTTTAACAAAATAAATGTAGAGTTCTCAAATACATGCTTATTAGTTCAATAATTCCTTCCTTCTACAGCTACTAACCGAAGATAAAAAGTTCTCTTTATCAGTCTAAAATGTTCATCATTTGGTAGGGTTTCATCCCCTTTCCTTCTTCCTAAGAAAGTTAGCTGGGTGTGGTGATGCACGCCTATAATTCCAGCAACTGGCAAGTTCAAGGCCAGTCTGGGCAACTTAATGAGACCCTGTCTCAAAATAAAAAATAAAAAGGGCTGGGTAAAGCACTCCTGAGCTCAATCTCCAGGACCAAAACAAAGCAAACATAAAGAGAAAATTTGGTGGAAGGTGCATGGGAAATGAGAATCAAGGGATCTTAATGCCAAGTAAATGGCCAAGCCCAGGCTGCCTCACTGCAAGCTACAAAGTTAAAAGTTGACAGATTTTAACGTATGATACGTCAAGATCATTGTACTGTCATATATAACTAATTAAAAAAAAAAAGTTGATAGATTTTGACCCTCTCACATTGTGATTGTCATGTTCTATGATAGTCCTCAGGGCCTTACTCATAACCACACCAACAGTTTAACCTGCCCAGGGCTTTCTGATGTCTCCACTAATCAAGTTAAAATATACACCAGTGGTACCAATGAAGACAGAGTCTAAAAACAAGGGGCATAATGTCTAATTCATCTTGTGACCATTTCTGAGAGACAGATCAGGCTAAAGTCAACCTATCAGATAGCTGATAGTATACTCCAGTAGTCCCAGCTACATGGGAAGCCGAGGTAGGAGGAATGCTTGAGCACAGGAGTTCCAGACCAGCCTAGGCAATATAGCTAGGGCCCATCTCAAAAATAAATATACGTATGTGTGAGTGTGTTTGTGTGTCTGTATGTGTATATACAAAATCAACCTATCAATGTCTATCAACCACAAAACTGAAGAAAAGACAAACTCAAGTGAAATCATTACATAAAACAGTTGCATTTTATGTTGCCCATTTTTCACATTAATCTACCCTTGGTTATGTTATGACATATTTGTCATTATGAAATGAATAAAAACATCCCAGTTGACTCTGAGGTAAACATTATGGGCCTTACATATAAGATCTGTGGTCAGATACTCTACGATTTCTTTATGAATATTCTTTTTTCTCTGTAAGAAAACTTAAAATTATAAACTTGATTAGCAAATAACAAAATATCTCCTAATGACAAAGGAAAAAATAACCAAAGGATAATTAGACTTTTAAAACTGAGCCAAACATAATGAATATAATGTAAACTTAACACTTTAGAGATCTTACTTGAGGAAAGATGAGACTTTCCTCAAAATAGTAATTTATTCAATATTTTTCTCAAAGACTAGCTTGTAATAGTTTTGCCAAGATTACGTTCTTTAGATACCAAAACCACTTAACCACTTGATACACAATTATGATGAATAAACACTCATATATAGAGCCACCTTAGTGGCGACACCTATAATCCTAGCAACTCAGGAGGTTGAGGCAGGAGGATTTCAAATTCAAGACCAGCCTCAACAACTTAGCAAAATTCTAAACAACTTAGTGAGACCCTGTCTCAAAATAAAAAATAAAAAAGGGCTAGGGATATACCTTAGTGGTAAAGTGCCCGCCCCCCCACATTCAATCCCTAGTACCAAAACAAAATAAAAAAGCAAGTCCTAGTGATGCACATGCCTGTAAACCCAGGTACTTGGTAAACTGAAGCAGATGGATTGCAAGTTTGAGGCCAGCCTCAGCAACTTAACAAGACTCTATTTCAAAATTAAATAAATAAAAAGAATGGGAATGTGTTCAGTGGTAAAGCATCCCTGGGTTCAATCCCTGGAACCAAAAATAATAGGTTCTATCTCTTGCCATGTGATACTCTGCATCACCTTGGGGTTCTTCCAGCAAGAAAGCCTCACCAGGTGTGGTTCTTACACCTCCAGACCTATGAACTAAATAAACTCTTCTTTACACAATAAAACAAAAACACAAGCGATACATAGGGCTGGGAATGTAGTACCTGCCTGGTATGCATGAAACTCTGGCTTCCATCCTCAGCAATATACCCCGCCCCCCCCCCCAAAAAAAAAAAAACCAACCCACAAACCTATATATAATCATTATTAATGAAGATTTTGAAAAAAAAATAGTACTAATAGCCTAACATTTTCAATTTATAAAAAATATATAAAATAAATTAATAATTGACTTCTAATATAAAATGAGAATATTTTCTAACCCCAAGTTTGTGACCGCCGCTTAACTTCCAGGTTTCACCCGTCATTTGATAAAAGTGCTCTTCCAGTTTTTTCAATCTCATTTCCTGGTGAGGTTTTAAAACATTCTCTATGTATCTGCTGGCCTGTTTGAGAAAACAAAGTAGGTGTTGTTACTATTCATAAAAGTTCCTAAAAGTTTATATTGTCTACAAAGTTGTAAATAAAAGCCAGGGGGAAACTGAATTTTCACACTAATTCAATTTTACCTCCATTTTAGCATCATTTTCTAAAAATTCCAATTTGTATGTAATGCAAGCAAAAACAAATGTTTTATACTTAAGAGACATTGAACTTATATAGTCTTTGTGTTTTCAATGCCAAATTTAAAAAAAAAAAAATACATGGAGCTAGGGGTACTAAAGAACACAGAGCATTATCCCTAATTTCTAGGATCTAAGTCTGAGCAGTTTGTTCAAGACACAAAGCCTTCTCATGCTGTCAGATCTAGAAGGCATGAACTCATTCAGAAGAGTGTTAAAACAAAATATTTTAAGGATGGAAAGAACTGGAAGCTAAGCATGGTGGTGCCTTTAGTCCCAGCTATTTGGATCCCTTGACCCTACCAGTTTGAGACCAGCCTGGGCATCACAGCAAAACCAAAATCCTAAAGAGGACTGGGGATGTAGCTCAGTGGTAGGGCACTTGCCTAGCATACTCAAGGCCCTGGGTTTGATGCCCAATACCACAACACACACACACACACACACACAAAAAAAAAAAAAAAAAAAAAAGCCTAAAGAAAACAAAACTGAAAACTTTTGGAAATCACCCCAATACCACCATGGAAATAATAAAGAGATATCCAAATTCCATCACTGATAAAACAAATAAACACCATAACCCCCAAACCACTACTATTATGAAGATAGGTGGAGGAGAGGTAACTGACTTTAGAGTCAGAAAGCTACACCTGAAAAGCTTACGCAGGAGGACAACAATAAGAAAGCAAGCCAGTGTTCTCCACAGACCCTGGAATAGCTCAGGAATAAGAGATGCCAGATCCCTTGGCAGAGGTCCAGGGTGAGGTGCACAGCTAAAAATAGGGAGGAAGGCTGGGGATGTGGCTCAAGCGGTAGCGTGCTCGCCTGGCATGCGTGCGGCCCGGGTTCAATCCTCAGCACCACATACAAACAAAGATGTTGTGTCCGCCAAAAACTAAAAAGAATGAATGTTAAAAATTCTCTCTCGGGCTGGGGATGTGGCTCAAGCGGTAGCGCACTCGCCTGGCATGCGTGCGGCCCGGGTTCGATCCTCAGCACCACATACAAAGATGTTGTGTCCACTGAAAACTAAAAAAATAAAAATATTAAAAAAAAAATTCTCTCTCTCTCTCTCTCTCTCCTCTCTCTTTAAAAAATAAATAAATAAATAAAAATAAAAATAGGGAGGGATGGGGAAGCCATGCATGAAATGATGATGAATTTGTAATGAACTGAAGATTATGACTATTACAACTTGCTGCACCTGAGTCAATAGTGAAAAAAGAGGGGGGGAGATAAAGTCCTACTATATCCCCACACCCACTTCCCTACTACAGACAGCCAGGGATGGAAGGTTTACTCTTTGTGAAAATAAACCAGAGAGAGAAATCACTGATCCCAGCCCTTAGTGGACAGCATAAGTGAAAAGTACAACTGAGAATAAACTAAAAACATAAATGCTGAAAGGTGAGATTCACTTCCTCACTGGACTCAAAACTGCATCCTACAGTGAAGCCTGACAAGGGATATTCTGTCAAGCTCTGCCTATATACACAAAAATTCCAATAAGCTTTTTTTTTTTTTTTTTTTTTGGTGCTGGGGATTGAACTCAGGGCCTTGTGCATGCAAGACAAGCACTCTACCAACTGAGCCATATCCCCAGCCCTATTTTCTTTTTCTTTTTAATATTTATTTCTTAGTTGTAGTTGGACACAATACCTTTATTTTACTTATTTTTATGTGTTAGTGAGGCTGAAACCTAGGACCTCGAAAATGCTAGGCAAGCACTCTGCAGCTGAGCCATAACCCCAGCCCCCTATTTTCTTTTTTTATTGAGGTATAACTTATTTCTTCTTTTTTCCTTTGAGGTGTAACTTATAAACCATAAAAAACATAAACCTTATAGGAAAAGCTTGATAAATTTTTTTAAAATGCATAAACCCAAGTAATCATCAGTTAGCTTTTTTAAAAATATTTATTTTTTAGTTATAGATGGACACAGTATCTTTATTTTTATGTGGTGCTGAGGATCAAACCCAGTGCCTCACACATGGTAGGTGAACGCTCTACCCTTGAGCCACAACCCCAGCCCATCAGTTAGCTTTTTAGTGTATCATTATTAAACATGAAGGAGCCGAGTCCAGGATTACTAGATGACTAAAGTAAAGTCTCCAACTTGAAAAACAGACTGAAACAGAAAAAAAAGAACTTGGAGAAATAGAGTGTATGCAAGAAAAAGAAAAACATTTTAAAATAAACATATCAAACAACAAGATATTACACATATGTAACAAAAACAGGATATTAGAGAATAAGAAAGGTCAAGGCATAATTAGTCCGAAAATTAACATTATGACAGCTGAAATAATCAACTGAATTTCCCAGAAAGATCAAAAAGAGAAGATAAAACAACCTTGGGTTCACTCTCACTTTTACCTAATGGGAACTTCAGGAAAAAAGAGAGGAAAAAAAAAGAGTATAAAGGAAATTATGCAGGAACTAATATAAGAAAATTTCACAGAACTAAAGGACACGTGTACCTATGTAAGGACCTTCTGGATTTGAAATGCAAAATAAAACAAACAAATGGTATCACAGTAAAATTTCAAAATCCCAAGGATACAGTAAAAGTAAAGACCCTAAAAATTTCTAGAAAGGGACACAAAACTGATCATAAACACTGGCTCAAAAATGAAGACAGAATCAGATTTTACAAAAGCCACTCTGGAATTTGGAGGATTATGATGTAATACTTCAAAACACCAATGACATTTAATCTATAATCCTATATATCAAGTCAAGCTATCTATATACCAAGTTCAGGTATCAGAAAAGAAAAAATCATACATTTAAGAATTTAAGGTTTGGGGATGTGGCTTAAGCGGTAGCGCGCTGCCTGGCATGCATGCGGCCCGGGTTCGATCCTCAGCGCTACATACAAACAAAGATGTTGTGTCGGCCGATAACAAAAAAATAAATAATAAAATTCTCTCTCTCTTAAAAAAAAAAAAAAAAGAATTTAAAAATCTAAAAAAATTCATTTTAGGGGCTGGGGTTGTGGCTCAGCGGGGTAGAATGCTCGACTAGCACGTGCAAGGCCCTGGGTTCGATCCTCAGCACCACATAAAAATAAATAAATAAAACAAAGGTACTGTGTCCAACTACAACAAAAATTAAATATTAAAAAATAATTCATTATATTATTAGGGACATGTCTGCACAGGCTAGGCAATTTACCATGTCCATAGACAATATTGTGAGACACTGCTTTATTAATCTTCCTCTGCCCAAAGACAAAGCATAGGAATAAAATTTCTAGACTCATTTGCCAAACAATAGAATCCAAATTTACATAGTCTTGGGAATTATAGATACATTTAAGAATTAGCATGCAGCTAGCATACAGAAGGAATTATGGTCACTAATTAGCATGCAAGGCTTTGAAATTAATATTATTTCCAAAAGAGATAACATTAAACTTCAGAAATTCAAATATATATGCTCCTGGACTTACAACTGAAGTACATCCTGATAAAAAAAAACCTAGGTTAGGTTGAAAAACTTTTGTTTTGGTATTGGGGATTTAACCCAGGGCCTAGCCTTCCTTGGGAGTGTTCTACTGAGCTATATACTTAGCCATTTTTAAAAATTTTTTAAATTTATTTTATTTTTTTAGTTATAGCTGCACAATATCTTTATTTTGTGTATTTATTTTTATGTGGTGCTGAGGATGGAACCCGGTCTCACACATTCTTTGCGAGCACTCTACTGCTGAGTCACAACCCCAGCCCTCCTTAGCTCTTTTTATTTTATTTTTGAGATAGGTTCTTCCTAAGTTGCTAAGGTTGGCTTTGAATTTGTGATCCTCCTGCCTTGGCCTTAGAAGTAGCTAAGATTACAGGTGTTACTGCTACACCTGGCCTGGTCATGTTTAATGTAGGCTAGGTCAAGCTATGATGTTCTGTGGGTTAGCTGTATTAAATACATTTCAACTTAAAATATTTTCAGGCTGGGCATGATGGTGCATGCCTGTAACCCCAGCAACTCGGGAGGCTGGGGCAGAAGGATCACAAGTTCAAGGCCAGCAATTATAAAGAATAAAAGTAACAATAAATGTTGCCGAGAATATGGGGGGAAAGGTACACTCATGCACCGCTTGTGGGACTGCTGATTGGTGCAACCACTTTGGAAAGCAGTATGGAGATTCTTTAGAAAACTTGGAATGGAACCATCATTTGATCCAGTTATCCCATTCCTTGGTGCATACCCAAAGGACTTAAAATCGGCATGTTACAGTGATGCAGCCACATCAATGTTCATAGCAGTTCAATTCACAATAGCCAAGTCACGGAACCAACCGTAGTGTCCTTCAACAGATGATTGAATTTAAAAAATGTGGTATATATACACAATGGAATATTACTCAGCCAAAAAGAAGAATGAAATGGCATTTACCAGTAAATGGATGGAACTGGAGAACATCATGCTGAGTGAAATAAGCCAATCCCCAAAAAACAAAGGCTAATGTTCTCTCTGATATGTGGATGCTTATCTACAACAAGGGAGGGTGGGGAGGGAAAGAATAGAAGTTCATTGGACTAGATAAAGGAGAATGAAGGGAAGGGAGGAGGATGGGAATAGGGAAGACAGTAGAACTAATTGGACGTAGCTTTCCTATTCTTATATATTAATACAGGACTAGGATAATCCCAAATCATGTACAACCACAAGAATAGGATCCTAATTAGAATAAGTTATACTCCATGTATGTATAATATGCCAAAATACAGCTACTGTCATGTATATCTCAAAAGAACAACAAAAAAATAGTTCGAGGCCAGCTTCACCAGCTCAGTGAGGCCCTAAACAACTTAGTGAGATCCTGACTCAAAAAAAAAAAAGGACTTAGGATATGGCTCAGTGGTTAGGCAACACTGAATTTAGCTCTCGATACTAAAACAAACAAACAACTACATAAATAAATAAATTGGATTGTGGATTTAGCTCTGTGGTTAAAGCGCCTCCAGGTTCAATTCCCAATACCAAAACAAAAGTTTTTCAACCTAACCTAGGTTTTTATTTATCAGGATGTACTTCAGTTGTAAGTCCAGGAGCATATATATTTGAATTTCTGAAGTTTAATGTTATCTCTTTTGGAAATAATATTAATTTCAAAGCCTTGCATGCTAATTAGTGACCAGAATTCCTTCTGTATGCCAGCTGCATGCTAATTCTTAAATGTAAGTAGGGTCTGAGTGAATGGCAAACGGGGAGAGTGTGCCCCGTTTCAAGATGATAGGGCTCCTGGGAGCAGCAGACCTGGTGTGTAGCCAGTATTGTGGTGCGCGTCACCGGTGAGCGGGGCCTGGCTTGAGGAAAAGTGGGGAAGTGACTAGACACAAGAGAAGGCCCTTGGCACTCAGGATTGGAGACCCGCCCAGTCTGGGAGGAGAAGTTGCTGCACAGTGATTGGTTCCTGCGTATTGAGAGGAGAAGCTTGGCCCAGTGGGCACAGCTCCACCTACTGGAAGAGAAGTTAATCAAACTCTAAGACTGCATTTATTAAAATTTTTTTTTATTTGGGTTTTTTTTTATTTTCATTTTTTTTATTTTTTAATTTTTTAAATATTTTTATTATTTTTTTTTAATTTTAATTTTTTTATTACTTTTTAAAATTTTTTTTCTTTTTTTATTTTCTATTTTTTGTTCTGTCTTTTCATTTCTTTTCAATTTCCTTATTCCCCCTTCCTTGAATTCTACCTGCTTACTCTCATTCTCTTTAGTGACTTCATCCCTTCCCTTCTAATACCTTTCCTCCCACGCATCATATAAATTTATAGGAGTAAACAGTAACTCAGCAGTCAAACAGAACAAGAAATAACATGAGCAGCATGAAAAAGCAAGGAAGAAAAGGAGTACAAACAATGCAGGACAGCCTAAATATTCAGGAGGATCTAGAGGCATCAGAAAAATGGGCAAATAAAGAACTCAAGGAATACCTTAGACAGATGGAATGGAATCTTAAAGAAGATATGAGACAGCAAATTCAAACAGTGAAAGAAGACATTGAAAAGGAATTACATGAACAGATGAAAGAAGGAAATAAGCATCTTTATCAGGAGATAGAGATTATAAACAAAATCAAACAATAATTCTAGAAATGAAGGAAACTATAAACCAAACTAAAAACTCAAATGAGAGTATCACTAACAGAGTGGAGCAAGTAGAAGCCAGAACATCAGATAATGAAGACAAAATATATCATCTTGAAAAGAGTCTAGCCAACTCAGAAAGGCTGGTAAAAAAACACGAGAAAAACATCCAAGAGATATGGGATAACATAAAAAAAAACAAACTTAAGAGTCATCAGGATAGAGGAAAGTATAGAGGTTCAAACCAAGGGAATGAGCAACCTGCTGAATGAAATAATTATAGAAAACTTTCCAGAAATAAAAAAGGAAACGGATATACAAATTGTCGATGCGTACAGGACACCGAGCATACAAAATCACAGTAGACCAACGCCAAAACACATTGATATGAAGATATCCAATATACAGAACAAAGACAAAATATTAAAAGCTACAAGAGAAAGGAGGCAGATTACATTCAGGGGTAAACCAATAAGGTTAACAACGGATTTTTCATCACAGACGCTGAAAGCGAGAAGATCCTGGAACAACGTATTTCAAACACTGAAAGACAATAGATGCCAACCAAGAATTTTGTATCCAGCAAAATTAAGCTTCAGGTACGACAACGAAATAAAAATCTTTCATGATAAACAAAAGTTAAAAGAATTTGCAGCCAGAAAACCAGTACTGCAAAGCATCTTAAGCAAAACACTACACAAGGAAGAAATGAAAAACAATAACCAAAACCAACAATGGGAAGTACCTCAGTAAAGACAGAAGGCGGGGGAAAGCTAATCATGGAGAAACAAACTAAATTAAAAAAAAAAAAAAAGATAAATAATCAAACATGGCTGGAAGTACAAACCATATATCAATAGTAACTCTAAACGTTAATGGCTTAAACTCTCCAATAAAGCGACATAGGCTGGTAACATGGATTAAAAAAACAAATCCAACAATATGCTGCCTCCAGGAGACACATCTGATTGGAAAAGACATACACAGGCTGAAGGTGAAAGGTTGGGAAAAAATATACCACACACACGGTCCTCGTAAGCAAGCAGGGGTGGCCATCCTCATATCGAATAAAATCAACTTCAAGACTAAGTTAATCAAAAGGGATAAGGAAGGACATTATATACTGTTAAAAGGAACCATTCATCAACAAGACATAACAATTATCAATATTTATGCACCAAATAAGGGTGCTGCGACGTTCATAAAACAAACTCTCCTCAAGTTCAAGAATCAAATGGACCACAACACAATAATTATGGGTGACTTCAACACACCTCTCTCACCATTGGACAGATACTCCAAACAAAAGTTAAATAAAGAAACTATAGAACTCAATATCACAATCAATAACCTAGACTTAACTGACATACATAGAATATATCAACCATCATCAAGTGGATATACTTTTTTCTAAATAGCACATGGATCCTTCTCAACAATAGACCATATATTATGCCATAAGGCAACCCTCAGTAAATATAAAAGGGTTGAGATAATACCATGCATTTGTATCCAGAAGAAGAACTTAAATTATGCATTTTATCGGATCATAATGGAATAAAACTGGAAATCAATGAAAAAAGAAGGAAGGAAAAATCCTACATCACATGGAAAATGAACAATATGTTACTGAATGATCAATGGGTTACAGAAGACATAAAGGAGAAAATCAAAAAATTCGTAGAGATAAATGAAAATACAGACACAACATATCGGAATCTATGGGACACAATGAAAGCAGTTTTAAGAGGGAAATTCATCGCCTGGAGGTCACTCCTCAAAAAAAGTAAAAACCAACCAAAAAATGAGCTCACATTTCATCTCAAAGCCCTAGAAATGGAAGAGAAAAACAACAGCAAATGTAGCAGAAGGCAAAAAATAATTAAAATCAGAGCGGAAATCAACGAAATTGAAACAAAAGAAACTATTTTTTTTTAATATTTATTTAGTTGTAGATGAACACACAGTATCTTTATTTATTTCATGGGGTGCTAAGGATTGAACCCAGTGCCTCACACATGCAAGGCAAGTGCTTTACCACTGAGCTACAGCCCCAGCCCCCAAAAGAAACTATTAAAAAAACTGACAAAACTAAAAGTTGGTTCTTCGAAAAATAAATAAGATCGACAGACCCTTAGCCATGCTAACGAAGAGAAGAAGAGAGAGAACTCAAATTACTAACATACGAGATGAAAAAGGCAATATCACAACAGATGCTACAGAAATACAGAAGACAATTAGAAATTATTTTGAAAACCTATATTCCAATAAAATAGAAGATAGTGAAGACATCGATAAATTTCTTAAGTCATATGATTTGCCCAGACTGAGTCAGGAGGATACACACAAATTGAACAGATGAATATCAATGGGTGAAATAGAAGAAGCAATCAAAAAACTACCAACCAAGAAAAGACCAAGACCGGATGGGTATACAGCGGAGTTTTACAAAACCTTTAAAGAAGAATTAATACCAATACTTTTCAAGTTATTTCAGGAAATAGAAAAAGAGGGAGCTCTTCCAAATTCATTCTATGAGGCCAACATCACCCTGATTCCAAAACCAGACAAAGACACCTCAAAGAAAGAAAACTACAGACCAATATCTCTAATGAACCTAGATGCAGAAATCCTCAATAAAATTCTGGCGAATCGAATACAAAAACACATCAAAAAAATTGTGCACCATGATCAAGTAGGATTCATCCCTGGGATGCAAGGATGGTTCAATATACGGAAATCAATGAATGTTATTCACCACATTAATAGACTCAAAGATAAGAACCATATGATCATCTCGATAGATGCAGAAAAAGCATTCGACAAAGTACAGCCTCCCTTTATGTTCAAAACAGTAGAAAAACTAGGGATAACAGGAACTTACCTCAACATTGTAAAAGCTATCTATGCTAAGCCTCAGGCTAGCATCATTCTGAATGGAGAAAAATTGAAGGCATTCCCTCTAAAATCTAGAACAAGACAGGGATGCCCTCTATCACCACTTCTATTCAATATAGTCCTCGAAACACTGGCCAGAGCAATTAGACAGACGAAAGAAATTAAAGGCATAAAAATAGGAAAAGAAGAACTTAAATTATCACTATTTGCTAATAACATGATTCTATACCTAGCAGACCCAAAAGGGTCTACAAAGAAACTACTAGAATTAATAAATGAATTCAGCAAAGTGGCAGGATATAAAATCAACACACATAAATCAAAGGCATTCCTGTATATCAGCGACAAAACTTCTGAAACGGAAATGTGGAAAAACACCCCATTCACAATATCCTAAAAAAAATAAAATACTTGGGAATCAACCTAACAAAAGAGGTGAAAGATTTATACATGAAAACTACAGAACCCTAAAGAGAGAAAAAGAAGAAGATCTTAGAAGATGGAAAAATATACCCTGTTCATGGATAGGCAGAACTAACATCATCAAAATGGTGATATTACCAAAAGTTCTCTATAGGTTTAATGCAATGCCAATCAAAATATCAATGGCATTTCTCGTAGAAATAGATAAAGCAATCATGAAATTCATATGAAAAAAACAAAAGACCCAGAATAGCAAAAGCAACTCTAAGCAGGAAGTGTGAATCAGGCAGCATAGCGATACCAGATTTCAAACTATACTACAGAGCAATAGTAACAAAAACAGCATGGTACTGGTACCAAAACAGGCGGGTGGACCAATGGTACAGAATAGAGGACACAGAGACTAATCCACAAAGTTACAACTATCTTATATTTGATCAAGGGGCTAAAAGCATGCAATGGAGGAAGGATAGCATCTTCAATAAATGGTGCTGGGAAAACTGGAAATCCATATGCAACAAAATGAAACTGAATCCCCTTCTCTCGCCATGCACAAAAGTTAACTCAAAATGGATCAAAGAGCTTGATATCAAATCAGAGACTCTGCGCCTGATAGAAGAAAAAGTTGGCTCCGATCTACATATTGTGGGGTCGGGCTCCAAATTCCTTAATAGGACACCCATAGCACAAGAGTTAATAACAAGAATCAACAAATGGGACTTACTTAAACTAAAAAGTTTTTTCTCAGCAAAAGAAACAATAAGAGAGGTAAATAGGGAGCCTACATCATGGGAACAAATTTTTACTCCTCACACTTCAGATAGAGCCCTAATATCCAGAGTATACAAAGAACTCAAAAAATTAAACAATAAGATAACAAATAACCCAATCAACAAATGGGCCAAGGACCTGAACAGACACTTCTCAGAGGAGGACATACAATCAATCAACAAGTACATGAAAAAATGCTCACCATCTCTAGCAGTCAGAGAAATACAAATCAAAACAACCCTAAGATACCATCTCACTCCAGTAAGATTGGCAGTTATATGAAGTCAAACATCAACAAGTGTTGGCGAAGATGTGGGGAAAAAGGTACTCTTGTACACTGCTGATGGCACTGCAAATTGGTGCGGCCAATTTGGAAAGCAGTATGGAGATGCCTGGGAAAGCTGGGAATGGAACCACCATTTGACCCAGCTATTGCCCTTCTCAGACTATTCCCTGAAGACCTTAAAAGAGCGTACTACAGGGATACTGCCACATTGATGTTCATAGCAGCACAATTCACAATAGCTAGACTGTGGAACCAACCCAGATGCCTTTCAATAGATGAATGGATAAAAAAAAAAGTGGCATTTATACACAATGGAGTATTACTCTGCACTAAAAAATGACAAAACCATGGAATTTGCAGGGAAATGGATGGCATTAGAGCAGATTATGCTAAGTGAAGCTAGCCAATCCCTAAAAAACAAATGCCAAATGTCTTCTTTGATATAATGAGAGCAACTAAGAACAGAGCAGGGAGGAAGAGCAGGAGGAAAAGATTAACATTAAACAGAGACATGAGGTGGGAGGGAAAGGGAGAGAAAAGGGAAATTGCATGGAAATGGAAGGAGACCCTCATTGTTATACAAAATTACATATAAGAGGTTGTGAGGGGAATGGGGAAAAAAAACAAGGAGAGAAATGAATTCCAGTAGATGGGGTAGAGAGAGAAGATGGGAGGGGAGGGGAGGGGGGATAGTAGAGGATAGGAAAGGTAGCAGAATACAACAGTTACTAATATGGCTTTATGTAAAAATGTGGATGTGTAACCGATGTGATTCTGCAATCTGTATACAGGGTAAAAATGGAGTTCATAACCCACTTGAATCTAATGTATGAAATATGATATGTCAAGAGCTTTGTATTGTTTTGAACAACCAATTAAAAAAAAGGAAAAAAAATAAAAAGAAATAACAACTGCACATTGGAGGCATCCTCCTCAAAAAATCCAGGTCTTTATCTAGGCCCTATTGCTGTCCACCCACAACAGTATTTTCCTAGTCACAGATTTTCACAATGATCTTTATTTCTCCTTATTCTCTGCCCCTGATCCCATCACCAGATCATGCCACCTACTGTTCTCCCACCTGTTCCTCTACCTCTCTTTCTGTACTTTTCATTTGCCACTTGACAGTCTGGCTTATGTCAGTCGTCTTAATTTTCCTCCTTATAATGAAGACTCTTCCCCTTCATACCCCATTGCAGCATAATAAGGTCTCAAAACTCTTCAGATCAAAGCCACAGCCACCATTTACTGGCTTAAAGTTCTGGATGGTGGGTAGAGTTCAATGGCAGTGGCTGCTCTCTACAACAACATGAATTGGACAGTGGGTGGGTGAAACCTGGGGCAGCTGGACTTGGCTCTGTGGGAATTAAGCTGCTGATAATGCTTCTGGCCTTTCTGCTAGGGTGTAACTGAACCTTCTGGGACCACATTGGCCTCTCTCTTCCCATGCTGTGTCCTCCAGGGCCTCTGTTTGGCTGCTCTTTCTCTTTCACTCTCCAGGAAGTTTACATAGTAGCTCAGGATTTCAGAAGGGCAAGAATGGAAACTGCAATGTCTCTCATGGCCCAATTTGTCACTTTTGCCTCATCTTTATCAAACCAATTCATAAACCTAGCCCAGGTTCAAGGGGAGAGGACACCGACTCCACTTCCTGATGGAAAGAGTAACAAAACAGCTTTGCAAGAGGGCATGTAGAATGAGAGGGCTTTTGTGTGATCATTGAAAGATAAAATCATATGTGTTTCAATATGAATGGAATCTACTTAAAAATAGAATGACCTGCTTAATAAAAGGTGAACTTCCCATCTATGAGCATTTTCAAGGATGAATTGGGAGGAATAGAGATAGGATCTAATTCAAATTTAATGTCTACCATCCTAATAGTATTGCAAATTTGTAAGAAAGAGAAAGAGAAATCAATAAATCAAGAAATGTACGGATTAAAAAAAAAAGAGAGAGAGAACCTGCCTAGGATGAGGGTTCCATCCCCAGCACCACACAGAAAAAGTCTAAAAACAGAAAAAGATATCTGTTCTATAGATATTAAAATAATAATATCCTTATACAAAGGTCTTATTAAAGAGTTAATATTTAGGTGAATGTCCACAGGCATATCTTCTTTCACAAAAATCAGTCATCAAACTGGTGATTACCTTACATAGCAAGGTCAAAAAAATAACTTAAGATACTTATCACATACAATTTCAAGCTATGGTAACCAGTCTCTAATAGAATGTAAAGACAAAAGCAGTGCCCAGAAAAAAAAGCTAGCTGTAAACACCTAATTTAAAAAAAGAAAATAAAGAGGCTGGGCAATGTAGCTCAGTGGTAGAGCACTTGCCTAGCGTGCACAAAACCCTGGGCTCAATCCTCAACTACACACACACACACAGGATCTCAAATCAATCAGTTAATGTTACTCCATAAAAGAACAAACTAGTGGTGTCACGCACCTGTGATACCCGTGCCTTGGGAGGCTGAGGTGGGAGTATTAAAAAAATTAAGACAAGCCTGGGAAATTTAGAAAGACTGCTTCAAAAATAAATTTAAAACAAAACAAAACAAAATGCCAGGGATATAGCTCAGTGGTACAGCACCACTGGGTTTAATCCCAGTACCAAAAATAATAATAGTAATAATAATACACATTAATAGAATCAAAGAGGAAAAGCAAGTGCTCATTTCAATTAAAGAAAAAAAAGGTTTAAGCCAGGCACAATTACACCTGTAATTCCAGCAGTTTAGGAGGCTGACTGCAAGTGCAAAGCCAGCCTCAGTAACAAAGCAAGGCCCTAAGCAACTTAGTGAAACCTTGTCTCAAAATAAAAAATTAAGGCCTACAGATGTGCCTAAATCGTTTGTATTAGAGGTTCCACCTCTAATACAAAAAAAATTGTTATACAAAATTACATATAAGAGGTTGTGAGGGGAATGGGAAAAATATAAGGAGAGAAATGAATTACAGTAGATGGGGTAGAGAGAGAAGATGGGAGGGGAGGGGAGGGGGATAGTAGAGGATAGGAAAGGTAGCAGAATACAACAGTTATTATTATGGCATTATGTAAAAATGTGGATGTGTAACTGATGTGATTCTGCAATCTTTGTAATGTTTTGAATAACCAATAAAAAAAAAATTTAAAAAAAAATTGACAAAATCCAACACAGAGCATTTACAAAAACCCATAGCAAGGGCTGGGGCTGTAGTGTAGTGGTCAAGCACTTGCCTAGCATATGTGAGGCACTGAGTTCAATTCTCAGCGCCACACACATAAATAAATAAATAAATAAAAGTATAAAAAATACAATAACATTAAAAAAAAACACAAAGTTGTTCTCTCTGCTTGAGTTTTACTTTACTTTCTCCTATGATAAAGTTCTCTTGCATAGCAATAAATAAATAAATAAAATTTAAAACACGTATAGCTAACATCATATTCAATGGTAAAAGAATAAAACAGGGCTGAAGATATGGCTCAAGTGGTAGCACGCTTGCCTGGCATGTGCGGGGTGCTGGGTTCGATTCTCAGCACCACATAAAAATAAAAAAAAATAAAGATATGTCCACTGAAAACTAAAAAAATAAATAATAACAAAATGTTTCTTAAAAAAAAAAAAAGAATAAAACATTTTCCCTATACAAAAAGTAGAAACAATGCAAATGTTCATCAACAAATGAGTGAACAAACAAATTTTGGTACATCAATACAACAGAATATCATTCAACCATAAAAAGAATGCTACAGGATGAATGAACCTGTAAAATATTATGCTAAATTAAAGAAGTCACACAGAAAAAGTTAACATGTTATAATTATAGGAAATATCCAGAACAGGTAATCCATACAAACATAAAGCAGATTAGTGGTTGCTAGAGAATAGGAGGAGAGGGTAATGGGGTATAAGTGTTTAATGGGCTGAGGGGTTTTCTTTTGAGGTGATAAAACTGTTTTAGAACTAGATAGAGGTACTAAGTAGCTGCACCACCCTGTGAATATACTAAACATTACTGAGCCGGGCATGGTAGTGCCCGTATTTAACCCCAATGGTTAAAGATACAGGAGGATCCAAAGTTCAAAGCCAACCTCAGCAACAGAAGGCACTCAGCAACTCAGTGAGACCCTGTCTCTAAATAAAATACAAAATATGGCTGGGGATGTGGCTTAGTAGTCAAGTGCCCCTGAGTTCAATCTCCAATACCCCAAAAAAAGGTTACTAAATTGTACATTTTAAAATAATCAATCTTAAAATCACGAATCTATACACTTTAAAATCATCAACTTTGGGCTGGGGATGTGGCTCAAGCGGTAGCACTCTCATGCGTGTGGCCTGAGTTCGATCCTCAGCACCACATACAAACAAAGATGTTGAGTCCGCGGAAAACTAAAAAATAAATATTAAAAAAAAAAAAAATCATCAATTTTGGGCTGGGGTTGTGGCTCAGTGCTACAGCACTCACTTATCATGTATGAGGCACTGGGTTTGATCCTCAGGATCACATAAAAATAAAATATAGTGTCCACCTAAAACTAAAAAATACATATTTAAAAAAAAAGGTCAGGGGTTGTGGCTCAGTGTTTGAGCGCTTGTCTAGTATGTGTGAGGCACTAGGTTTGATCCCTAGCACCACATAAAAATAAACAAATAAAGGTGTATGTATGTATGTGTGTGTATATATGTATGTGTATATATATATATATATTTTATATATAGTATTAATATATATAAATGTCCATCTACAACTAAAAAAATTTTTTTAATTAACTTTAAAATAATGAATTTGCCCTGAATATTATTTTTAAAAATCTAAGTAGAAAACCCAGAAAGCAACAAACTTCAGTTATAAATGCCCCAGATGTTTTTGTTTTCTAAAATGTTTTACTCTCTAAAAATGACACTTTACCTTTTCAATGTGCCTCTTGTTTTCTCACAAATTTTTGTGTTTTCTTAAACTTCTACTAACAACATCAAAACATAAGTGTTGTTTTACTCTCTGGAAATTATGTTTTACCTTTTCACCCTGTGCCTCTTGTTGTTTTTTCCTTACAAGTTTTTGTCTTTTCTCATTCTTCTCTTCTTCTTCTAAAACATCAAAATCATAAACGTGCTTTTTAATTCCCAAGTATCAATAAGTCACATGGCACAGTCTGTAGATTTTAACATTTTTGAAGAGACAAGTAGCCTTTGAAAAACAGATTATATTTTTTCAAGTAATGAAAATGAAGTACATGCAAACAGTTGGAAATATAGAAATCTGCACATAAAATCGTAAAGGCTCTGTTCTGAAACAATTCTCCACTATGTATTATTGTATGTAAAAGTTTCTGCTAAAGAGGCTTCCAGAATATTTTCATGAGTTTTCTTCTTCAGGTCCCAATAGGGTTTCAGCAGCTCTGAGGCACAGCATGGAAACCCATTACTGCAATGTGAAGTGTGGAATGCTGCACTTCAGGCATGAAGTGTCATTTGTTGCCGTTAAACATGACAGTAAAAGTCCCTAAAGGTATGTGTGCTTGTCAGCTCTTAAAATGACTGATCCAATATTAGGTTACTATCCACTGAAAGAGAAGAAAAAATATTTTTGCTCCTCTCTTTTTTTTTTCTTCTGGTACTAGGGATTGAATCCAGGGGCACTCTACCTCTGAGCTACATCCCCAGTGCTTTTAATTTTTATTTTGAGACAAAGTCTTGTTAAATTGCCTGGATAGCCTTGAACTTGCAATTTTCCTGCCTCACCCTCCTGAGTCGCTGGAATTACAGGCATGTGCCACTACTCCCAACTCCCTTTTAAGTATGTAGCTTGATTCTTTTGTTTGTCTTTTCTTTTTTGTTCTTTTTTTGCAGTACTGGGAATTAAACCCAGGGCCTCAACACATGCAAGGCAAGCACTCTACCACTTAGGAATCTCAGATGGGAGCATCTTAAGTTCGAGTCCAGCCTGGGAAATTAGTGAGACTCTCAAAATCTATAAATAAATAAATTTTTAAAATCCAAATGAGTCATTTTAAGTTTAAGAAGCCAAATAACTTCCAAAAGGGGTGGGGGGAATTATGATTGGGAAACCCTGAAACATCTATGTTGTCACTTATGTTTGGATTGAAAAGGATTACCAAATGGATGTTTGGTAGCGGGAATTGAACCCAGAAGTCCTTAAGCACTGAGCCACATCTCCAGCACTTTTTACATTTTATTTAGAGACAGGCTCTTACCAAGTTGCTCCAGGCTTCACTAAATTGCTGACACTGGTTTTAAACTTTTGATCTTCTGCCTCAGCCTCCCAAGCCCCTGGGATTATAGGTATACACCACTCCTAGATTTTTTCATGAATAATGCAAAAGCACTGCTCATTTTCTTATTTATTTACATTTAAATAAACAACTTTTTAAATAATGTACCAAATTCATTACTGGTGACCTTTTTCCTAATTGCATATAAAATGTAGCTCAGTAGTAGAGCACTTACCTAGCATGTGCAAGGCCCTGGGTTCAATTCCCAGTACCACCCCCCAAAAGATAAAATATAAAAAAAAAAAAATTTAAGATTCATCTGTTCTAAGGCCAAGTACAATACTGGAGTGTTTTTTGGGGGGAGGAGGTGTGAGGATGGCCTTAGGCCTGAGTCTAAGCAACTCCATTTTAAAAACTGTGGTTTGAAACCTGCAGTCTCACCAGGCACACCCACAGAGCTCTCCAGTAAGGCCTCAAACAAGTTACTTCCCCTCACCCTGATAAACAGAGTGAAGCCCCTGGAAGGCTGTCCTTGCCTGATAAGAGGGAAAGGCAAGAAGATCAGGGTAGAGACCACCAGACCAGATGTTTCTGACCCCAGGGTAAATGATGTCACTGAGAAATCCGGTGATAGCTAATAAGGATTTAAAGGGGGGGTCAAAAACCCCTAGGATTCAATATAAATGATAGAGCAAATGAACAGGGATTCAGCCAATCTAAACAAGGATATACTCGAGCTGGAGAACCTGATGAGGACCTGACATTCCCATCAGTTGTCATGGCTCCTGATCCTCTGCGTGCGTGATCCTCACTGCTCTCAAACTCTACCACCTGTCTGGACCTTGGTGAGAGCTGCAACTTCTCCCCAGACCCTCTCCTCAACCAGTGGTCCACTCCACGCCAGAAAAAGCTGGCCATGGTTCCGGACCTGATCACTGCGGTCTGAGTGAGTGTGCATCTACTGGACATAAAGCTTAAGGCATAAGACTTCTGATCTGACATTTGAACTTAGCCTGCAAAGGGAATGTCTGTCATTAGCCTGTAATGATTAAGTGTGTTTTGCAGTGCTTAGAATTAATCTAGAATTGTTTGCTGTGAATTAATTAATCTCTAAGTGTTTGCTGCCAATTGATAAAAGTGCCTAGCATTAAGTACTGTCGTTTTCTTGATTAAGAACCTATAGAGTGAAATTGTATTGAGTAATTTGAATGAATAAAGCATTGAAGAGAGCAGAAGCACATGGACATTCTTTATTTCTCCCCTCGACTACATACATCACAATTTTGCCTCCTCGAGACAGCGGGGTACTGGGGATTGAACTCAGGGGCACTCAACCACTGAGCCACATCCCCAGCGATTTTTTGAATTTTATTTAGAGACAAGGTCTCATTGAGTTGCTTAGTGCCTGTTGCTGAGGCTGGCTTTGAACTCTAGATCCTTCTGCCTCAGCCTCCTGAGCCACTGAGATTATGGGCATACACCACCATGCCCGGCACAATATGGTTTTAAAAGGCTTCTATAGAAAATCATGAATTCTTAAAATGTGGTAAGTAAATATACACAATGGAATACTGAGCCTTAAAGAAGAATGAAATTATGGCATTTGCAGGTAAATGGAGGGAGCTAGAGACTACCGTGCTAAACGAAATAAGCCAATCTCAAAAAACCAAAGGCCAAATGTTTTCTCTGACATACAGATTCTGATCCATAATGGAGGAGGGGGTGGGGCAAAAGGTGGCTAGGGAAGAATGTGTGGGGGTGGGAAGCATGGTGAAATGAGAGGGACATTATTACCCTATGTACATGTATGATTGTACAAACGGTGTGACTCCATGACAGCGAAAGGAGAAGTTGTGCTCCATTTGTGTACGATAAGTTGAAATGTCTTCTGCTGTCATGTATAACTAATTAGAACAAATTTCTTTAAAAAATCATAAACTCTCGGGCTGGGATTGTGGCTCAGTGGTAGAGCACTCATCTCACACATGCGAGACCCTGGGTTTAATCCTCAGAACCACATACAAAAATAAGTAAGTGAAATAAAGGTGTTGTGTCCAACTACAACTAAAATATATAAATAAATATTTTTAAAAGAATCATAAACTCTCACCTGCCCAAACAGAAACAAAAATAGAATGAGCATGATTTCCGAGGCACCCAACTATATACAGGACTTAGGTGCCTGAAGAAAAACTGCTGTAATTGCAATAAAAAATTAGGATGAAAGGGTGTTAGAGATTAATGGCATATACACCTACTCATTGTATAATATTTTACAAATTGTATGTATCAAATAGTTAAGTAACACAAATGCACAATTTAAAATTAGAGAATTTAGAATGTAATAAACTTAAAAATGATAGAGCTTCAAAAATATATATAAGGAAAATGTAGTTTTTCATTAAAATGTTGGAATTTATAATCCATTCAAAATAATCATCAAGGTCATGTGCCATGGCATACACCTGTAATCTCACCAACTCAGGAGGCCAAGCTTCAGTAACTCAGCAAAATCCCCAGCAACTTAGTGAGACGCTCTCTCAAATAAAAAACAAAAAAATAATAACAAAACAAAATAATCGTCAATATAGTTATACATTAATCAAATTAATGGCAAACTGGCTCTTATTGTGTAATGAATAAGTAAAGAAAGTTGAATAGAAAAGTTTAAAGGGTAGCATAAATAAACTTACCTTTCAGATAAGCTGGGGAAGATTTAAATGAGTTAATCAATGAGGTAGCCATGGAAATAATTAAAGTAAGGAGAGCAAGCAGCAAGAAAACTCGGCCACACAGCATGATGAGATCTTTAATTCCTTTTAAAGAAACAAAAATTAAAATTAAACACACTTTTCTTGGTAAGAATAACAGATGATTATTTGTATAAAAATAAAATTAAGTTATGCAACTATCTTAGGATTTCTTCCAAATATTCTCCTTTGGACACTAAAATTCATCATGGTTGTCATTACCAGAATAAGTTTTCAGAAACTAGTTCTAGATAAACGTCTTCTGGTATAATGATGGTGATCAGCTATATTATAAATATCATAATAATCAATAATGTATAAGTCGTGCTTTTCTTTCTACCCAGAGAAGAGGAAAAATTAGTTTACATAATTGGAAATCAAACTGTGAGAGTATCATTTCATCAAATTCTAATTTTATTAAATATAGTTATTGTTTTAGGACACAGTGTCACACACATGTAATCCCAGCAGCGCAGGAGGATAAGGCAGGAAGGTTGCAAATTCAAGGCCATCCTCAGCAATTTAGAAAGGCCCTATTTAACTTAGCAAGACCATTTCAAAATAAAAATAAAAAGGGGGGGCTGGGGCTTTAGCTCAGTGGTAAAGCACTTGCCTCGAATGTGTGAGGCACTAGGTTGGATCCTCAGCACCACATGAAAATAAATATACTTTATATTTATCTACAACTAAATAAATATTAATAAATAAATAAATAAGGGCTGGGGATATGGCTCAGTGGTTAAGCACCCCTGGGCTCAATCCTTGACACCAAAAAAAAAAAAAGTTACTTGGCAGAGATTTGAATGAACCATGATACCAAAATGATCAGGGCTCATAGTTTGTCTTAACTAAAGATTAAAGAAGGAATTACAAAAATGTATAGAATAGACTTAAATGTTTTATTTTTAACAGAAAACAGATATTATTCCTTCTTTTATAAACTGCAATTTAAAATTGTTTAGAGATCTTTTTTCTTTTCACATCACAGCTCCTCCAACTTTCGAGGGTAGTAGCTATTGATTCAGACGTTTGATGGAACACATAAATAAATCTGGGTTATCTCTGGCCATTACAAAAGCAATATAATACCTAGAGTACTATTACATAAAAAAATCATCTTGAGTTGTGGAATGTTTCATAATATGGAAGCAAAATGGGTATATCACATAGGAACATGAAAAAAAATAGATTTGTGTGTACTACTTTCAAGTTAAAAATGTTTAAATAAAGGTTTATTTGGTACCTAAACTCTAGAAACCAAAAGCAGGGCACTTTAAAAGATAATAAATTTGAGGAAGCAGTCTCAAAATATTTAGCTTAAGTACAAGTAAAATGTATTGGTAGGAAGTTGGGGATATAGCTCAGTGGTAGAGCATCCTAGGGTTCAATCCCCAGTACTGTAAAAGAAAATTTTAAAAAAGAATCCAAAGGAAACTACCAGTTCACAACAAAGGATTCTAGGAAAAAGTGTTAATTATGTTAGTCAAATAAAAATTTCAGGAACTATGAGCTCACCAGGAGCCCACTTGCAATTTCTGGAACTCTTAACCTAGCTTTATTAATTTAGACAATAAATTCTGAGAATACAAAAACAAATTAGATGTGGTTGCTACCCTCAAGAAGTATATTTCCCAGAGATCAGAGCTGGTGGGGGAACAGGTCTCCTTTGATAAGCTAAGCGGTGTCCTTCTCATTGACTAGTGACTTAAATATCAGGGTAAAGTAGAAAGATTCTAAAGGAGCCGGGCATGATAGCATATGCCTGTAATCCCAGTGACTCAGGAGGCCAAAGCAGAAGGATCTCAAGTTTGAGGCCAACCTCGGCAATTTTATAAGCTGCCTTAAAATAAAACACTAAAAGAACTCAGGACATGGCTCAGTAGTAAAACTAAATGCTGCAGGAATAGAGGAATGACTGCTGTAAAGGCAAGGAAGCAAGTGAATTTTGCAATAAAAGATGAGTGTAAATTTCACTTCTCTGCGTATCATCTGTGTAAAGGTCTTGATATCTTTCAATACAGCTTGAGTAAGGAGAGTCTTGTAAATTTTTTTAAAGTATTTTATTTCACTTCTTATTTCAAGCAACATTTTGGGCCCTGACTTCCAGAGGTGAGGAGAAAGTGTTGAAAAAGAATGGAGATATACAAGGATAATGAACTGAGTGTAAGAAGAGAGGCTGACATGTGAACTAATTATACCCAAAAAACAATTCCTGACTCTCCACACCCTTACAATTTTCCTTCCAGTTTTCTCTTCACCAACAGCACTACTAACAAAATTCAAATGTCTGGACCCATGTTCTGTAGCCCAGCATTGGCAGGAAAGAAATTAGGTTTATTCAAGGCCAGCCCTGAAGAAGATACAGGGGGTAACTCCTTCAATCTCTAACATGCTGGGCTCAGGAGGGTGAATGGTTGTTATGGTGAGATAAGGAAGCAGGGAGGCTACAGGCTGTGGGGGTCCTTCCTCAATAAGGGTCAAAGCCTTATCACAATGGATTTTTGACCTCTTGCAGTTAGTTACCAAGGAAGAGTGTTACAAAGACCATCAAAGTTCTCTGAATCTAAATAAAGTATTCAGGTGAGGCCTCTCCTCAGAATTTGGATTATTACAATAAGGCCTCTCCTTGGAGTTTAGAACTGCAGGTAAAAAAGGAAGTAATGCCAAAGGATTAGGAAGGGAAGGTGAAAGTAATCCTGCTAGGACAACTTTCAGAAGGGGCTGCCCTGTTACAAATCCCCTATGCAGGAGTCATGCTTGAATTCTTCCTTTCTCTCACTCCAAACATCAATCCATCAACAGAGTTGTTGATTCTACTTTGACAATATCCCAAATCTTTCCAAATCTGTTACCCTGGTTCAGACCATCATCACGACTTACATCATCACGAGATACACAAGGATAATTTGCCTCACTGCTTTCAACTATAGGCCTTTCAAAACATTCTCCACAGAGAGTCCACAATGACCTTTTCAAAATCTCTAAGAAGTCACTTATCTTCCCCGTCTCAGTTCCCTGGGGACTTATATGCTCATGGTTGTAGGGCCATCAATGAGATAACAGACAGCACTTAGTGACTGGCTTATCTTCGGGGTTGAACAAATATTTTTATCTTGAGACTCCCACCGCCAACCCCAGTCCTTGATCTTGCCACAGTGACCTTCATCTTTTTTCCTCCAATGTACCATACTCCTTTTGCCTGGAATATCCTCCCCCCTCCTTCCCCCGCCCCCGGCTTTTCATGGACATGGTTCTCCACCACATAAATAAAGCTCTACTTAAATTCCTAAGAAAGCTTTCATCCTATCAACCTGCTGGTGTCCTTCCCAGCACTCATCATAGTTTTGAGTATACAGTGCTCTGTCCCCTTAGGCCCCGCCTCTAGTCCCCTCCCTCCCCCACAAAACTTGGCCCCATCTGCAGGGAACCCGGTCCGGACTTGGAGTCGGCTCAGGCCGACGGAGCCAGGCGCGGGGCAGTCTGGGAATCGTAGTCACCGCCGCCCGGAGGCGCCGCTGCCAGGAGCCAGGTAATTCTACACAACATTCACGTGAAAATTTCCCAGCTGTGAGCGCCAAGCGAGGGAAGCCGACCTTACCTAAGTCCGGGATCCCACGCCGGAGCTCCAGACACAAAAGGGGGAGCGCAGAGAGCAGGAAAATGCCAACGACCCCTCGAGAAGCCATAGCGGCGGCCGCCCCGCGACCAGAAGCAGAGCCCGCCCCTTCCGGACGCGCCTTCTCAGGAGGGCGGAGTGGAGTCCTTCCTACCCAAGGAATTTGCTGGGGACTGGACCCCGAGGCTGGCTCGTTGGTCAGGCTGAGCTAAGCCCCTCTGGTTTTGAACTCATAGTTCTTGTCTCAGAAGAAATACAGATCAGCGCCCCATCACATGATGTCCAGGGTTCTTAGGGTGGTGGCCTTCTGGAGGCTGAGCAAGCTGTCGGTCTGTCTTGACTGTGTAGTCTAAAAAGAGCTCTTGAGAGTGAAATAAGATGAAGGGAAAGTACACGAGCAGTTGACCTTGTGAGGAAGTGGCCTGGCCCCTTAACTTTTGGTAGTAGGAGGTGATTGTGGACTTTCAGATCCTAGCTTACTAAGCAACTATCTCCCCAACAGTTCCTGCGGCTTCTTTTGAAGTGGGGCCTGGCACCAAATACCTGCCCATTCCCACACACCCTAATGCCTGATACTGTACACCTGCCACCCTTTACTCTCCTTTTCAGTTTTGCCTTCTGTGTTACTGTTAATGACTGAACCTGAGTCTCATTTTATGACCTCATTGCCATCCCATGACTCACCTCTGGTGCTACTCTGAACCTACAGCTCAGTTAGGCTATGGAGGTCCTCCCAAACAACAAGATTTCATATTCAAAATTCCCTCTTCCAGCCGGGCATGGGGTGAAGGGCTGTAATCCCAATGTGAGGCAAAAGGATAGCAAGTTCTAGGCCAGCCTGGACAATAGCGAAACCCTGTCTCAAATGAAATTTTTAAAGAGCTTTTAATTAGCTCACTTGTAGGGTGCCCCAGGTTTAATCCCACAACAACATAATTTCCCTTTTATGGCCAATTCATCAACCTCCCACTCACCTTTCTATTTGTTTTGTAGTACCCAGATTGAACCCAGGGATCCTCTACCTCTGAGCTATATCCCCAAACTTTTCAAAAGCTCATCTTGAGATAGGGTCTTGCTAAATATCCAAGGATGTCCTCAAATTTGTAACTTTACTGCCTTAGCCTTTGTAGTGGCTGGGATTACAGGCCTAGCCACCACACCTGGCTAGGAGCCAGGCGCGGGGCAGTCTGGGAATCATAGTCACCGCCTTTAGTTCAAGTAACATTGAATGCCATGCCTTGCCTAGTACTATATAACTCAAGGAAGTTCAAATATGTGAGTTATTGAATATGTCCTCAAGAAACAGCTTAGCTAGGTGTGGTGGTGCCCATCCCCAGTACTGCAAAAAAGAAAAACAAACACAGAAACTTGATTTGGTGGGAAATATATCCCTGTAAAGACATAAATACAATACAGTACCTGTGTGCTCTGACAGGTTATGTACTACAGAACCATATGCTGTATACTGGGGAAGCAGTTCATAAGCAGATATACCTAAAGTGTGCTTTAAAGGTTAGAAATTAGAAGTTAGGACTTTGGGCAGCAGGATCTTAAGAGAAAGTGTGGGATTTCAAATTTAGGAAACAGTGCAAATGAACCACCAGTAATTAAAATATTGTGCAGTTTAAGCAAGTACTCTACCACTGAGCAATACCCTCAACCCCCTGTTGCTGCAGTTTAAAGATTGAATAGAAGTGCTTAGAGGTAGGTTGGAGCAAGGATCACAAAAACTGCTTTGTGTGAGAGGGCCAGATTTTTTTTAAATATTTTTTTAGTTGTAGATGGACACAATACCTTTATTTATTTTTATGTGATGTTGAGGATCGAACCCAGTGCCTCACACACGCAAGGCGCATGCTCTACCACTAAGCCACAACCCCAGCCCCAAAACTACTTTGTGTATAGGCCAAGAACTTAGTCTGCAAAAAGGTGCAAAGTAGGGCTAGGGATGTGGCTCAGTGGTAGAACCCTTGCCTAGCATGCACAAGGCACTGGTTTTAGTCCCCTACAATGAAAAAAATGTATATATAGTAAGTTATGTAAGCAAAATCTGAAACTAATAAGGAATTACAACATGGCTTACCAAGAAACCATACTGACTCACTCAGATGTTCCCATTGCTGTCTGTTTCTATCCAATGTCCATTATGCATGAGGCCAGGGAAAGGGGTGAGTTCTACGGTTCTTACCAGCTTCATTTGGTATGATTTCCTCCTTCAGATATTTTTTTCTTCCTTGCTAACTTCCCTCTTCTATTGATGATGACACAGAATTTTTATCTGGACAAAAAGATGGAAGTTTACAACTACTCCAGATTTGCTTTGACTCTTACCATGTAACCACCACAACAAAAAGACTACCAGAGAACCTGATCAATACTTAAACTGAGTTTCTTAAGTGCAATTAAGGGAGAATGCTACTTTGATGTAATTTTGAATAGTATCTCAGAGGATAGGTAAAAAGTGTGTTTTGTTTTGTTTTTGTAAGGATTTAACCAAGGGGTGCTCTACCACTAAACTACATCCCAACCCTTTTTTTTATTATTTTATTTTAATTTTATTTGAGACAGTCTCCATAAATTGCTGAAGCCCCAACCCCATCTCTTTTTATTCTAAGACAGGGTCTGGCTAAATTGCTGAGACTGGCTTTAATTTTCAATCATCCTGCCTCAGTCTCCTCAGTCCCTGGGATCACAGTTGTGAGCCACCACACCTGCCTATCAGGTTTTTTTGTGGTATTGGGATTGAACCCAGGACCTCAAGCATGCTAGGCAAGTGCTCTATCACTGAGCTACATCCCTAGCCCCTCAGATATTTTCTCATAGAAAATTTGACTAACACCACCTCCCATTAGACCACCTCTCAGGACCACCATGCTAGGGATCAAGTTTCCAACACATGAACCTTTGGAGGAACACACTCAAGCCATATCAAAATCTTAGCATTTCTCAAAGCCTCCATCTTTTCCTCAATCTTATTTTTGAAGCATTTCAAAGTTGAAAACATTAGTACAATTTCCCCCAAATACTTCAGTATGCATATGTCACATGCATATGTATGGGAGGCTAAAGGTCACCTCTGCCCATCTTAGTTCTTAGTTGATATACCTATAATACAAGACAAACTAACAAGAGAAGTATGAAGTTTATTAGTGTGGATAGTATACTCAACTCTGGCTTATGCTGGGAATTTTATCACAGTATTTGTTTTTGTGGTGCTGGGAACTGACACTGTTTTTATAATTTATGTATTCCCTTTTTGACCATATATTAAGTTTCCTACAAAGAATGTGGGTTTTGTTGTTGTTGTTGTTGTTTTGTTTTGTTTTATTTGGTGGTGCTGGGGATGGGACTCATTCAAGTTAAGCACTCTACCAACTGAGCTATATCCCCAGCCCCATGTGTTTTCTTTTTTGAGGCAAGGTCTGGCTATGTTGCCCATGTTAGCCTCAACTTAGTGATTCTCCTGCTTTGGACTGTGCCCAGCTTATTTTCACTTGAAGGGACAAAGACCTGAGGCAACTTTTGCTTCCTTTGAAAAACTCACTAACATGACAACAAAATGATGTTAGTGAGTTTTTCAAACTCACTCAGGTATGGTGGCACACACCTGTAATTCCAGCAACTCTGTGGTTGAAGTAAGTTCTCATCATTCTTTTTAGAATGTGCATGGATTTTTTAAATCACCCAAAGACAATTCCTTAAACAATTTAATCGAATGTGCCTTCTGATCATACTGCAGAAGAAGGACCAAAAGTTTGAGGCCAGCCTCAGCTATTTAAGCAAGGCCCTAATCAACTTAACAAGATAAAATAAAATTTTAAAGAGGCTGGGATATGTAGCTCAGTGATAAAGCACCCCTGGGTTCAATCCCCAGTACCAAAAAAAGATGTTAAAAGGTCCAAGCCCACAAGAATACAAGGAAGAAGAGAACAGAAACTGAGGGCTGGGATTGTGGTTCAGTGATACAGCATTTGCCTAGCATGCATGGGGCACTGGGTTTGATCCCTGGCACCATATAAAAATAAAACAAAATAAAATAAAGGTATTGTGTCCATCTACAACTAAAAAAAATATTTAAAAAAAATAGAAACTAAAACTACAAAGGCAAAAAAAAAAAAAAAACTTGGAGGATAACATGGAAAAGTGGCAAAGACTTATCAGACTCATGAAAATAGAACCCAAATTAGCCATAGGTAAATGCTATACACTAAAATGATTACATGCAAAATCTTCAGAATACCAAGGAATTGGAAGCATCTCTGAAAATGAGTACAGGTAAAGAGGGAGCTAAACCAAAGACAAATAGTTAGAGAAAGTCCATTTAAAATGTAGTATCCCAGGGGGCTGGGAATGTGGCTCAAGGGATAGCGCGCTCGCCTGGCAGGCGTGAGGCCCGGGTTCAATCCTCAGCACCACATACAAACAAAGATGTTGTGTCCACCGAAAAACTAAAAAAAGTATTTTAAAAAATTCTCTCTCTCTCTTTAAAAAATAAAAATTAAAAAATTAAAAAGGGGGCTGCAGATGTGACTCAGTGGTTAGGTATCCCTGGGTTCAATCTCCAGAACAAAAAAAAAGAAAAAAGATACTCAAAAAAAATAAAATAAAATGCAGTATCCCAGAAACCCCTTAACTATTTCTGTAAGACTGCTTCTCCTGATCCTGAGAAAAGATCTGAGATTTATTGGAAAATGGAAAACAGAAGTCTCTATAAAGGAGACATTTAAAAGCCTGACTATATTTGGGTTTGCTCTTTCATAGTCCCCTATACTTCTCCTTTAGAGGACTTACCACAGTCTTTAATTTAAAGATGGACACAATACCTTTATTTTATTTATTTTTATGTGGTACTGAGGATCGAACCTATTGCCTTGACATGCTAGGCAAACACTCTACCACTGAGCTATAACCACAGCTCAGTAATCTTACATAACAATTATGCAGTTTTTACTTAAATATTGTTCTTCTCTACTACACTGTTAGGCTCATGAAGGCAGGGATATGTTTGTTCAGTTACTACTATATTTTTAGTACCTTATAGAGTCATTTGCAAAAAATAGTTAAGTAGACTGGCACAGTGGTGCACACCTGTAACCTCAGTGACTCAGGAGGCTGAGGCTGGAGGATTGTAAGTTGAAAGCCAGTTTCAGCAATTATGAAAGCCCTGTCTCAAAATAAAAAATTTTAAATGGGTTGGGGTTGGGGCTCAGTGGCTAAGCACTCCTGAGTTCAATCCCCAGTATAAAAAAAAAAAGTTATGCGGTAGATATTTTTGAATGAATGGAGATATATATATATATATCCTAAATAGCTGAATAGCTGAGATTACAAGTGTGCATCACTATGTCTGACCCAATTTCACTCCTTAACTCTAGGATCTATTCTTTCTTATCTGTTCTCCATACTGCCACGAATTACCTTTGCCTCCTATACTTCCAGTTTCACCTTCTGCAGTTCACTGCAGATTCCCAAGGAAAAACATCTTTGAGAAATCTCCAGTGTTCCTTATTACCTGTGGATTAAAATATAAACACCACATTCTGGTTACAACCAAGGCTTTCCAGTACTCTATCTCTTATTACCCCCTTTCAGCTGCCTTCTGTCCATTCAATCTACACTACACTGCTTACTATTTCCAATTCCTGCTGGCTCATTTCCTCATCCTTTAAATTATCATTCTCTTTGACTTGCTTATCTCCTTTTGTCAGCCTCAGTTTTTTATATTCAAATACTAGTGATGTGAAGATTACTAGGTTAATTAACTCAAGCTGATTCTTAAAATTTTCTGAAGTGATTTCTGGGTACAATAAAAATAGGCTAACATCTGGGCTTGGTGGTGCATGTCTGTAATCACAGCAATTTAGGAGGCTGAGGCTGGAGGATCACAAGTTCTAGGCCAGCCTCAGCAAATTAGTGAGACTTTAAGCAACTTGGTCAGACCCCATCTCAAAATTAAAAATTTACAAGGGCTAGGGATCCAGCTCAGAGGTAAAGTGACCCTAGGTTCAATGCCCAGTACCAAAAATTAAAATAAATAAAAGGTTTGGAGATGAACCTCAGTGTTACGATGCCCCTGGGTTCAATCCCCAGTTTAGCAAAACAGAACAAAACAGCCTCCCGATTTCATGAAGAAACTGACTCTTAGGTTAAGGGGCTAAGAGTACCTGTGATGGGATGTGAATCTAAATTTCTCTGACTCAGAATCTATTCCTAAATACTTCAGTATATCTCTTATGAACAATGATATTCTCTCGTGTAACTACGGTACAGTTATCAAACTCAGTTTTGTTTGTTTGTTTTTTCTTTTAGTACCAGCTAGTGAACCCAGGGACATTTAAACCTGAGTCACATCCCCAGCCCTTTTTAATATTTTTTTTAAGAGACAAAGTCTTGGGCTGGGATTGTGGCTCAGTGGTGGAGCACTCGCTTAGCATGCACAAGGCACTGGGTTCGATCCTCAGCACCACATAAATGTAAAATGGAGATGTTGTATCCACCTAAAACTTAAGAATAAATATTAAAAAAAAAAAAAAAAAGAGAGACAAGGTCTTACTAAGTTGCTGAGGCTGGCTTTGAACTCATGATCCTCCTGCCTTCGCCTCCCTAATCCTGGGGATTACAGGCATGTGTCACCGCACCCCCATGAACTCAGGAGGTTTCAACATTGATATAGCACCCTTTTATGTTATTATATACCATATTCATATTTCACCAATTGCCCTTTATAGCAAATCTCTCCCAATGGAGAATCCCATCCAAGTTCAATCCTTGCCTTTATTTCTATTTCTTCGATTTTTAAAATCTGGAATTATTCTTAATCTTGCTTTGTTTTCAGAACATTAATCATTTTTAAAGAGTGCTGAAGAATAATGGCTAATTGTAAAGTTCCTCTCAAATTGGGTTTTTCTAATGTTGCCTCATGATTAGATTCAAGTTGTGAACTTTTAAATTTTACTCCCCAGTAATGGAGGCTGCACTCAGGATCTCATAAAATAGGCAACTGCTTTCAATCAGCGAGCTCCATCCCCACCCCTTTTTATTTTATTTTAAAATTTATTTTTTTGTGTGGTACTATGGATTGAACCCAGGGCCTCAAACATGCTAGATAACTGCTATACCACTGAGCCCTTCTTAAATTTTTTATTTTTTGTCACTGAATTGCCCAGACTGGCTTTGAACTTGTGATCCTCCTGTCACAACTTCCCAAAGTCACTGGAATTACAGGCCTGTGCCACTTCAACTGGCAGATTATGGAATTTTTAGGAAAATTACTACATAATTTTTTTTTTTTTTTTTTGTGGTGCTGGGGTGTGAACCCAGGGCCTTGTGCATGGGAGGCAAGCACTCTACAACTGAGCTATATCCCCAGTCCCAAATGTATACTTTTATTGAAGCACATTATGAGGCATACAATGATAACTCATTTTTAGCAAAATTGAATTTTAACCATTTGGACAATTGTGGTGTGGTGCCTGCCTGTTTTGTTTTTGGTGTTACTGTGAATTGAAACAAGGGCCTCACTAGGCAAGTACTCTACCACTGAGCTGTATCCCCAGCCCCATCCTTACTGTAAAGTTGCCTTTTTTCTCTTTGTGACCAACAATCAATTTGTAGGGGTATATTCTGAAATTATATATTTTCCCTACCAAACTTTCACCTCATGGTACCACAGAGCCACATCCTCAAGTCCTTTTTGAGACAGGGTCCCAAGGGTGAATTAACTTTCTATCCTCCTGCCTCAACTTTCCTAACAGGCATGCCCTAACTTCCTTCTACATTTTTTTTTTTTTTTTTTTTTTTTGTACCAGGGATTGAATTCAGGGACACTTATTCACTGAGCCACATCCCTAGACCTTTTTGTATTTTTTATTTAGAGACAGGACCTTGCTGAGTTGCTTAGTGCCTCACTTTTTGCTAATGCTGGCTTTGAACTCACAATCCTCCTGTTTTAGCCTCCTGAGCCTCTAGGATTACAGGCGTGTGCCACCCTCAAGGCCATTCCACATCTTTTTTTTTTAATGTGATAAAGTTTTCCGTTTTCTCCAGGTTTTTTTGTTGTTGTTGGTTTTGGTACTGGGGCTTGAATCCAGGATATTTGCCATTGAGTTATGTCATTATTTATTTGGTACTGGAGATTGAAAATAGGGGTGCTTTACCACTGAACTATCTCCCCAGCCCTTTCTATTGAGACAGTGTCCTGCAAAGTTGCCAAGGCTGACCTTGAATTTACTGGGATTACAGGAATGCGCTCTATATTACTTTTTAATTAGGGGGAAAATGCTTTAAAAATTTGGAATCATTGTAATGGGGTGCAGTTGATTCCCAATTCCCTTATTATCTTGGCCTAGGTGTTTGAACCTCAGACCTTCATTTTTTTGCCGCCAGAGCTGTCAGCCTTGACCTGTATAGTGTCCTTATGGGCGACTGGTCTGGATCTTGGCTTATTATGACACAAATTCAACCCTGGTTACAACTCTTTGGGGCAGTTAGTACTTCCAGATATTCCAAAAGAATACCCCAGTCTCTATAGCTTGGGAGACATTGTGTCTTCTATCTTGATTCCATCTTTATTCTTCCGTGGAAGAACATTGTTACTGTGATTCAACCCATTATTTCAAGTTTCTTAAATTAAATGTGCTTAAGAATCACTTGAAGATTGGGCTGGCTTTGAATTATCACTGAGCTGGGTACGGTGATACAGGCCTGCAATCCCAGCGACTCAGGAGGCCGAGATAGGTGAATGGCAAATCAGAGGATATCTTCAGTAATTCAGCGAGACCCTGTATCAAAAAAGAATTTTTTTTTTTTTTTTTTTAGGGGTTGGAGATGTAGTCAAGACTCCCTGGATTCAATCCCCAGTACCAAAAAAGAATAGAATCACACCGGAAGGAGGAGACCGTGGTTTAAAATGTAAATTCCCAACCCTTGGTCAGGGCCCAGAAATCGTCAACCCAGGTGGTCTAAGGAACAAACTTTGAGAAACTTAACCTCTGCAATAAGAGGGCAAATTTCTCTAGCTCCAGAAGATGGGTGAAACAGGAGACGTCGTGATGCTTCTCCGCCTCACCCCAGGCGCCTTCAAATGCCTGCCTACGGCCAGTGCCGCTCGGGAGCCAGCTCAGGCGTTCGGATGAAGGGCCAGGACAAAGAAAGCCCGGGGCTCCTCGCAGGGGCAGGCGCCGCTCGCCGTCACTGCAGGGGGACCGAGAGGCTGCCCCGGACGCGGCGGCGAGCCCCAACTCCCAGCGCCTGCCCCTCCTCCGCCCGCTCCCGCGCAGCGGCCGGCTGCTTAGTCACGATGAGGCTGCGCTTGCCCGCGGCCCAAGCCCCCTCCCCCCGGGGCCCGCCTCTGGGTTGCTCTCCCTCCCCGTGCCACTTCCGTGTGGATGGCCCTGCTGCCCCGCACGCTGAGCGCGAGCGCGGGGCCGAGCTGGCTGCGGGCGGCGTGCGCCTTCCACGGCTTCTCGCTGCCTCCGCCCGGGTCCGCCGGCGCCCTGCGCACCCTCTCCCAAGTCATGGCGTGTAAGCAGGAGCCTCAGCTGCAGTGTCCGCCGCCCGCTGCGGTGGCCTGCTACGACTACCTGGTGATCGGGGGCGGCTCTGGCGGGCTGGCCAGCGCGCGCCGGGCAGCAGAACTCGGCGCCAGGGCCGCGGTGGTGGAGAGCCACAAACTGGGCGGCACTTGCGTGAGTATCGCGGCCTTTTGGGCGCTGCTCCTAGCGCCTTGGGCTTGCAGCGTTGTATTCGCTACTCCTGTTAGTCCTGGCACCTACAGGAGTAAACTGTGACCTTGCTTACTGGGAACCCCTTTGTCCCGGCCCGGAGGGCGGCCCCCAGCGCCGCGCTTTCGCACGCTGTTTCTAAGGCCAGACCCTAGCAGGTGGAGATAAGTGTAAAGGAGCTTCTCTGCGGCCCCTAATGCTGGGTCAGCGCGTGCTTCCGCACAAGTGCAATATTAACGAAACTCGTAGCTTATTAAATCGAAAAAAACTTATTTGCATCCTCCCTCCTCCAGGTGGGAGAGTATTTCGTTCCATGCTTATGCACCTGAAAGGATTCATGAAACCCAAGACTCCATCTGGGAAAATTGAAAGTGGCCTGTGGAGGCGGGTAACATCGAGGAATGTTGATCCTGATCCTTTCCCATCTATTTCAAGGGCATAATTTATAGCAGCAGTTTAATCTTGGTTGCACATTCAAATCACCTGAGGAGTTAAGAGTTCTGCGTGGATTTCCATCCCAGGACTTGTAGCTTAATTGTTCTGAAGTGTAGCCTCGGTTTGGGGAGTTTCAGAAGCTCTGCGGGTCATTCGAGTTTTAGCCAATGCCGAGAACTACGGACTACCTTGATAAAAGGCTTTGAAGTCATTGATAGGTGATCTCTCAGGTTTTTGTTCTTGTTTATTTGGGGTAGATTTAAATCCCCCACCCCAGTGGCTGTATATTCCTTTTTTTTTTTTTTTTTTTTACACAATACCTTTATTTTATTTATTTTTTTAATGTGGCCTGAGGATCGAACCCAGGGCCTTGCACGTGCTAGGCGAGTGCTCTACCGCTGAGCTATAACCCCCGCCCCCGTGGTTGCAAATTCTGAGATTGAAAAACTACTTGTAAATTTTGAACGTGAGTTTTGTACCCATGCTATTAGTATGACCTTTTTTTAATCAAAATATTTGGATGAGGTACTTGCTTTTGACTTTTAAAATGATGAATCCAAAGCTGGGATTTGGGAATAGTTCTCTAAATTCCTTTTAAGACTGATGTTTAAATTATACTAAATTGGAAATTCCTTAGGGGCAGGGATGGGTTCCTGTGTTTGTATACCTTTCATTATCTTAACAAAGTACGTTGCTCAATAACCATTTTTGAAATGAATGGAACTAGTGGTGAGTAGCTATGAAAGGCTGACTGTATTGTTAAGTGCTCAAGTTCAAAGTGAAAAAGGGGATTAGGAGAAAGGAAAAAATCTCTGTTAATTATTGCCATGCACTTTGACACTTTAGTTAGGAAAGACCAGAACTCTGTCTGTGGAGAAGGCCGATTGAGGGATGTCACTTGAAGTTCCCCAGTTTTCATTTCAACTAGTAATAGTACTTGATACCTCTCACCTGATCTCTCTCACCTTATGCACCGCCTTACATTTTTCTGTTTTCCTTCTTCCTTGTTTATATCCGTATCATTGTGGCATGTGCTGTCATTGCTGGTTCTTCTGGTATTAATCAAGAAGGGGCTGACCCATTTTTAGATTCGTTAGGAATGTGAATACACTGAGAGATAACCACTTTGGAGGAAAGCAAAGGAACATCAGCCTTTTATTTTCTGCCTTGTTGAATGCCTGACCTTGCTCAACTCATCCTCCTATAGCAGCTTATATTTCCATCTGACCGTTGACATCTTTGGGAAGTCATCTAGTTAGTAATTTTTAATGATGTTACATTAGGGCTTTTTTTCTTTTTTTCCTTTTTTTTTTTTTTTTTTTTTTTTGGTAATGGGGATGAATTCAGGGGCATTTAACCGCTGAGTCACATCCCCAGCTCTATTTTGTATTTTATTTAGAGACAGTGTCTCACTGAGTTGTTCATATCCTCACTTTTGCTGAGGCTGACTTTGAACTCGTGATCCCCCTGCTTCAGCCTCCTGAGCTAGAGGCATTACAGGTGTGTGCCACCATGCTTGACTAGAGCTTTTCTCAGACTAACTTTTGGTTTTGAATTACAAGAAAGGGTGTAGGTGGTAGTAAATATTTGAGAAGGTAGAGCCAATAGGTAGATATGGGTTTAGATTCCTTCAAGCATTACAGTTATGTGGGCTATACGCAGTTACAGTAATAAACTACTATGGGCAGTGATTTCCAATCAGGTGTAGGGAGAATTGAGGTTTTCTGTTCATGTATCTGTTCATGTATTCATTTCTTGGATTGATGAAGACAAAGAAAAAAGATAGATATAGACATTTATAAGACAAAGATCCCTTCAGGGAATTTACCGTATGGTGGGGAACACCAAATGTCGACAGTTAACTGCAAAGTGGGATGGCCTTGTCTTAACTGCAGCAAGTTATAACCAATTAAAGTAGTTAAGAAAGGAGATGGAATTCTCACTTCTGCCCGGGAAGATTTCTGGAAGGAGTCAATATCTTTCTGAAGATTCAAGAATGAGTATTATTCTTGGACTTGGAAGGGTCTGGGGCAAAGACATATAGCAGGGTATGTTGTATAATTGAATTTGGAGCAAATGCTGTCTTTTACTCTAATAGATCCAAGAGATGGGAGCTGATGGATAGGTATTAATTTTTAAAAGGTGGATTTTCTGGAAGTAGTCAACAGTGAAAGGGTTTAAACAAGAGAGTGGCACAAATGGTCTTGTGGTAAATGATATTATTAAGAAATATCCCAGATAGAAGTTTTTTTAAGATTGATCCTCCAGCTAGTTCCTTCCTAAATAAAATTCATTACTAAAGTTTTAAAGCTTGGTAAATTTTTATTTTTAAATTGTTTTTACAGTGCTAGGGATTAAACACAGGTCCTTGGCTCTACCACTAAGCAACACCCCCCACCCCCAAGCAGTGGTTATTTCTATTTATCAGAATTGTTTGTTTCTAACTGTTTTATTCTTGATCATTCATTTAGCCAACATTTTTTGTTTTTTTAATGGTCCTGGGGATTGAACCCACGTATAATTTCCCATTGAACTACATCCTCAGTCCTTCTTATTTTTTTATTTTGAGACAGGGTCTCTCGCTTAAGTTGCTGAGGGCCTTGCAGTGTTGCTGAGGCTGGTCAAAGTTGAAATCCTCCTGCCTCAGCCTCCTAAGTCACTGGGGTTATAGGTGTGCAACATCACACCCAAGAACAATATTTTAATAAAACATAGGAAGCATATAATGCAAGTAAAGATAGGTCTTTGAATACATGTAGCTTTATGAAACACCATACCCCCTATTTTTGCTTCATTAAAGATTGGATTTACATATACCCTAATTGAAATGTGAGAGGTATTGTTTTGTCCAACATCTTCACTTTGCTAAGGAACAGATATAAACTAAAATGTGGTTGAAAATAAAAATTAGTTTTGTCACCAGAGAGGGTACTTGACAGATGTTGCAGAAAAGAATTTCAAGATGTGTCAGAGGCACAAGTAGAGATTTATTTAAGACTTTCTCTAGCAGTGATTATTTCTATTTAGCCCAAGTACAGATTTAATTATTTATTTTGGAAGAAAATTTACATTCAAAGGAGAATGCAGCCTCTCTCAAGAGTAGAATGCACTTTTTGGGGTCTCAGATGCTTTTTTTTTTTGGTGCTGGGGATTGAACCCGGGCCTTATGCATACGAGGCAAACTGAGCCATATCCTCAGCCCCTTCAGAAGCTTTGAAAGGAAACTTTGTGAGGGGTAGGTATGGGACTATATGTGGAAATGCCATCAAGCTGGTCATTATAAGACAGTTCATGGTGATCAGTCAGTGCTCAGGATCTTTGATGTTTTCTCCATTAAATTGTCTAAAAATACATGTGTTAGTACAGTGCACAGGACCATTTTATTTTTTAAAAAATTTTATATTTTATTTAGAAACAGGGTCTCACTGAGTTGCCTAGGGACTTACTAAGTTGCCAAGTCTGGCTTTTTTGAACTCACTATCCTCCTGTCTCAGCCTTCTGTGCTGTTGGGATTGCTGGTATGTGCCACTATGCCTGGCTACATATTTTTTTTTTTTTTTTTTTTTTTTTTTTGGAGACGGGGTCTCGCTAAGTTGTTTAGGACCTCGATAAGTTGCTGAGGCTGGCTTCAAACTTAGGATCCTCCTGCCTCAGCCTCTAGAGTGGCTGGGGTTACAGGCGTATGCCACTATACCTGGCTGTCCTTATTTTTCTGGATCAAGCAAAAAGTGTGGTTGTTATGGGTATAGTGGCACACACATGTAATCTTAGCAGTTTGGGGAGACTGAGACAGGGGGAATGCAAGTTCAAGTCCAGCCTGGATAATTTAGCAAGATCCCATGTTAAAAAATTAAAAGGGCTGAGGATGTGTAGCTCAGTGGTAGAACACCGCTGGATTCAATTCCCAGTACCCTCCAACACACACACTCATACACACACAAAATGTGGCTGGCGGGGCACAGTGGCACACACCTGTAATCCAAGCAACTCAGGAGACTGAGTCAGGAGGATCACAAATTTGAGGCAAGCCTCAGCAATTTAGCAAGACCTCAGCAACTTAGACCCTGGCTCAAAAAACAATCCCCCCACCCTCCCCCCAAGAGAGTATGGTTATATGTATTAGAATACATGTTAAATATGGGAAACTGAGAGATATCATCTGTTTTTTTTTCTAGAATTCCACTACCAATTAACTTATTTTTGAGGACAGGAAAAAAATATGTGAGATGATCTATGAATTCAGTTTTCTTTTTGAAGGAGAGAGAATTTTTATTTATTTTTTAGTTCTCGGTGGACACAACATCCTTGTTTGTTTGCGGTGCTGAGGATCGAACCTGGGCCTCACACATGCCAGGCAAGCGTGCCACCGCTTGAGCCACATCCCCAGCCCCTGAATTCAGTTTTCAAGTTTCTAAAAAGTGAAACCTAATGCTTCTCTTGTGATCACATGAACACCAAAGAGCAATGTAGAGCTTGCCCAAAGGTGAAGTAGAACCTCTGGGAGCTTGTCTTTGAGGCTGTTCTCTGCCCACGCAGACTTTGGGAGAGTCAGCTTGGGGAAAAGCCCTCTCTGATTTATTGCTCCTTTGCTGCAGGGCCATGGGAGCACATGCTTCTGTATTCTTGCTAAGTATACTGATTTTGAGATAAAGAATAGCTGAATTCCTGTAGGACGGCCAGTAGTTCTCACCTGTGAGAGTAAGGGTTGATGGAGGCACAGAGCCTTCTGATTACTAAGTTGTTGTGAACTGCTCTGTGCAGCTCCTACTAAAGAAGACTACAGAATGGGGGTGGGGGCATCAAAGAGGGCTGAGAAATGAGCTGCTCATTGGATTATGGTTCATTTAGGCTGCAAATAATTCCTTAGCAATATGCAAGGCATAATTGAACTTGAAGGTGGTAGTGTCTACTTTGTTATTGTGACATCTTCCCTCCATAAGGCTGAACATACATTTCTAAATGTAACTTCCTAAAAGGACCTCAGTTTATTTATTTTTATTTTTATTTCTTTGGTACTAGGGATTGAATCCAGAGGAACTTTGCCAGTGAGCCACATCTCCAGCCCTTTTTTGTATTTTATTTAGAGACAGGGTCTCACTGAGTTGCTTAGGGCCTCACCAAATTGCTGAGGCTGGCTTTGAACTCACAGTCCTCCTGCCTCAGCCTCCCTAGCCACTGGGATTACAGGCATGTGCCACCACACCCACGCCTTTTTGAGATAGGGTCTATCTAAGTTGCTTAGGCTTGCTCAATTGCTGAGGCTGGCCTCAAACTTGCAGTCATCCTTCTTCACTGTGCCCTGCTAGACCTCAGTTTAAAGTAATGCTGTCCATCAGTTCCTTCAGGATTGACAGGTGTCCCGTAAAATCTGAAAGTTACCCTAATTTGTTTTGTGGATTTAGAATTCCATAAGTGGAATCCAGCTGTATTCATAAGTGTTAAGTAAAGGAGTGATCATAAAGGGTGGAGAAGTTGGAGTAGGCAACACCTATTGTTAAACTTTGGCTGATTTGCCTTACTGTTTACTTTTTTTGCACAGATTTAGTGAAATATTTCTTTGCAGTCTGCCTCAGAACCCTCTTAAAACTCTGCAGGTCCAGAAAAAGAAAGATTACCTCTGACTCTCTCAATGTCTATATCCTTCATCAAACATGTTTGGAAAAGAGTGAAATTGAAGAAATGATATGGAAATACTAGTAACTGTTTTCATTCAGAAGTGGATCCAGTCATCATTATTTTTCTTTCTTTTTTTTTTTGGTGGTAGTGGGAACTGCACCCATTAGTGCTCTACCTTAGCCCTTATTTATTTATTTATGTTTTGTTCTTTTTGGTACCAGAGATGGACTACAGGGACTCTTAACCACTGAGTCACATCCCCAGCCCCCCCCCTTTTTTTTTTAACTTTGAGACAGGTAAAGTGCTTAGGATTTTGCTAAGTTGGCTGAGGCTGACTATACTTGTGATCCTCCTGCCTCAGCCTCCTGAATTGCAGGCATTATAGGTGTGCACCACTGTGCCCAGCTCCAGTCAGTCACTATTAATAACCATTTATTCACCATTTATTGGAACATAAGACATTAATTAGGATGTGGGATCCCAGATTCTTTTTTGGGAGATGGGGGGCAGGAGATAACAGGACAGATATCATTATAGTGGGTATCAGACATTTCAGAAGAGTTTGATTTCACCAATTTCTTTCTGGGTCCTCCTGGATGCCCCAGAGTTGCAGTCCTTTTAAATTTGATGATTCCTGGGAGGTTCAGTTTAATATCATGTTTTGCTAGTGAATAAAGTATTGAGCAAAACCAATTTTAGCTCCTACCTTTGTTAATGAATCAGTTCATTTTCCATCTTTTTTTTTTTTTTTTTTTTTTTAAATCATTGCTGGGGATTGAACCCAGGGCCTCATGCTAGGGAAATGCTCTACCACTGAGCCATATCCCCAGCCCAGCTAGGGATCATCCCTTTTGATCACCAGTATATTCCAAGCCCTTAGAACAGTTCTTGCACATAATAGGTACTCAATATATAGTTGTAGAAAAAAAATGAGTTGATGGATCACTAGTACTTTGCTTCATAATTGATAACTGATCCTTCTTTTTAGGTACTGGGCGTTGAACCCAGGAGCACTTTATCATTGAGCTATATCCCAACCCTTCTTTTTTTTTTTTTTTTTTTTTTTTATAGTTTGAGACAAGGTCTTTATAAGTTGCTGAGGCTGGTCTCAAATCCATGAGCCTCCTGTTTCAGCCTCCCTGATTGCTGAGATTACAGGTGTGCATCACTGCAATGAGCAATTTTCTAATAGTAGCCTGCAACTAGATTTTAGGTTGTAAAGAAGGAAGACAGGAGAAAACTAGAGGCAACTCTGGTGAGGTTTGGAAAATAGAAAGCAGGAAGGAAATTCACTTCTGAGCACAGGAAACGTGTGGCAGGTGTGATTATAAATTAATTTATTATTCTTTGCACCAGAGTGAGCGATGTGAAAATTTCCCTATCTAGGCAAAATTGAAAGTCAGCATGCCAGCCTAGGAAAGAGTGAATTCCCTGAATTTTGCTACTTGCGCATGTTCTATTCCTACTTGGAAGGTCTGTGTCCTCGCTGGGATTCAGTGCTGGTGTGTCCATTGCACAGAAGGATTCTGGGATCTTCCTATAGCTTTTTGTTGGTTAATGCCTGGTGAATGGAGGTTTCTTGAGGTGCTATATGCCTGGGGAGGGGGTTTATCAACTTTGTGCACCGCTGGGAAGCCAGGGCCCTGAAAACCCAGTTCCCCAGTCTGGGAGGTAAACTCCTGGCAAAACTTGGTCTGTATCAGATAGGGAGAACTCTTTATTGCCTCTCTTCCATATGTCTTGTGTGCAATGTGGGAAGTCAGCAGGCTGCAACAAGTATAATTCAGTTTCATTGTCATCATCAGATATATCATAAATTAGAGATCAATGCTTTACATAATCTCTAAACTCAAAACTTTTGTAATATAAGTGTTGCCATTCCCATTTTATGGAATAGGAAGCCACTCAGATTTAGAAACTTATCTACCTAAAGTCATTGAGTGGGAGAGCTCAGAGTCAGACTACCTGATGAATTCAAGGCCTTGCTTTCTGACAACCTCATGCACACATCAACTAGAGAAAAGAATAGGGAGGCGCATTGGGAAGGAATGAACATGAGTGGACATAGCTTTTTATCCTGGCTTCCCTGCTGTGAAGGTAATTAAATGTGCTTTTCAGGGTTGGGGAAATAGCTTAGTTGGTTGCCTTGCATCATCACACAACCCTGGGTTCAATCCCCAGCACCACAAAAGAAAAATACATTTGAGCCAGGCACAGTGGTACATGCCTGTAATCCCAGCGGCTTGGGAGGTTGAGGCAAGAGGATCTGGAGTTTAAACCAGTCTCACAACTGCAAGGCACTAAGCAACTTAGTGAGACCCTGTCTTTAAATTTTAAAAAAAGTACAAAATAGGGTTTGGGATGTGGCTCAGTGGTTGAGTGCCCCTGGGTTCAATCCCCAGTACCTACCCCTACAAAAAACATGCTTTTCATTTCTTAAAGTTAAAGAGACAGCTTATGTCCTGTTGCCGTGGGAGTTTAACTTGGTCTCTAAAGCCAGCAGAAACCCTATTTCCAGGAGTTGCCAAAGTAGGACCAGTGGCATTTCACAGTCTTGGTCTTCCTTTCAGCCATATCCCCAGGCCTTGAAGTATGCCAAGCTGGAGCACAGATTGTGTGATCCAGCAAGGTCATGGTTTTCCACCACCCTTTTCAGATTTCTGACCCAGTGCTCTGTGGTTTCAGGGAATGGAGTGATTCTTCTGCTGTGACCCTGTAGTTAGTATCTTGGGTAAGCTCAGGGTCTTTCTGGTTAGAACTGTAGACTACAGGGGAGCAGTGCTTTTCCATGCATAATGCCTGGCAGAAGTGGGTGCTTTATCCAAACTTTGAAATGAATGAGTGGCTGGGTCTAAAAAGCATTTAGAGGGCTGGGGCTGGGTCTCAGCGGTAGCGCACTTGCCTGGCATGTGTGAAGCACTGTGTTTGGTTCTCATCACTGCATATAAATGAATAAAGGTCTATCAACAACTAAAAAAATAATAATAATAATTTAAAAAAAAATAGAAACCAAAAAGGCAAAAACTTCTAAAACAATAAATCTGTCATCTAGTCAGCCATCTAAGTCAGGCCATCTTGACCCTTAGAAGAAGCATATTACAAACTTTAAAAAAAAAAAAAATTGCTTTAAGCAAGGCAGAAACTGATGATAGGTCCGAGTATTTAAGAATATCTTATTAGTTTAGTACTCTGTGACTCCTTGAATTGCCTTTTTATTTTATTTTTTTCCTTTTAATACTGGGGAACAGAACCCTCCAGGAGTGCTCTACCACTGAGTGACATTCCCAGCCTATTTTATTTAATCTGTTACTGCGGTTTGAACTCAGAGGGATTTGATCACTGAACCACATCCCCAGCCCCTTTTTCTTTTCTTTTCTTGTTTGTGGTGCTGGGGATTGAACCCAGGGACTTGTGCATGTGAGGCAAGCACTTTACCAACTGAGCTATATCCCCAGCCCAGCATCTTTTTATTTTAAAACAGGCTTTCACTAAGTTGCTTATGGCCTTGCTAAGTGGCTAAAGCTGGCCTTGAACTTACAATCCTCCTGCCTTAGCTTCCTGATTACTTTTTGAGACAGGGTCTTGCTAAGTTGCCTAGACTGATCTTGAACTTTTGATCCTTTTGCCTCAGCTTCCCAAATTGCTGTGATTATAGGTATGCACTACCACACCGTGCCTTGATTGCTTTTATGAAGATTCCTGGGAAGTTGGAAAAGGGCAAGTAGTGTGCATTTCTTTAATATACCAAAATCATCTCTGCTTTGGGGGAAACTGGTTTTGGAGTCTGTTTAAGACTTTGGTGTATGTAAGCTATAAACCGCAGGTAATAGCTACCGCTCTTCCTCTTTCTGTAAGTGGCCTGAGGTCATCTGTGAAAATAGTCTGATACTCTCTTGACCTGGAAAACGCCACAAAATCATGCAAATCAAGAGGTTCAAATCTTGGAATTCACTTTAAGAACACTGGTGAAACTGTGCAGGCCATCAAGGGTGTGCATATCCAAAAAAACCACCAAGTATTTGAAAGATGTCACTTTAAAGAAACAATGTGTCCCATTCTGGCATCATAATGGAGGAGTTGAGAGATGTGTCCCAGCCAAACAGTGGGGCTAGACACAGGAACAGTGGCCCAAAAAGAGTGCTGAATTTTTGCTGCACTTGCTTAAAAATGCAGAGAGTAGTGCTGAACTAAAGAGTTTAGATGTAGATTCTTTGGTCATTGAACATATCCAGGTGAACATAGCACCCCAGATGTACCACCGTACTTACAGAGCTCATGGTTGGATTAACCCATACATGAGTTCCCCTTGCTGCATTGAGATGATACTCACTGAAAAGGAACAAATTGTTCCTAAACCAGAAGAGTAGTTTGCACAGAATAAAAAGATATCCCAGAAGAATCAAAAACTTATGGCACAGGAGTAAATTCAGCATAAAATAAATGCAAATAAAAGTAAACCAAAAACTGCAGGGCATAAAGGTATGGATCAAAGGTCCAGGGAGTACTTTGTCCAGCAAATGAACTAGGAAAGTTAAGTCTGATGATGAAATCACCCCTGTTAAGGAACTGGAATTATTTTTCCCAAAGGGTTTCAGCTGCCTTTCTCTGCTGTTAGCATTTAAGAAAGTCCTATTATCCTCCTTAAGAATGGCTCATTCTGTTTGTCCCCATAAATTGTCAGTTACTTGGAAGATGAGAAATAGCATATCCTCAGCTTAGTCAGATGGGTGTACAGTCATAAATTGTGCTAACTGCTAATATAAAATATTTTCGAATAGCATGTCTGCACGTTGGTATGGGTCTTGATTCTTTAGTAGGTTTGAATTCTGCATCCTTCTCTAGTCATATGGTTTCCTGCCTTTGTTGCTTTTTTAATATGACCTCTCATATCCCTTTGGGTGGGGAGGCCAAATAATGGTAGGAGACCATATAGCATCATAACTCACTCATTTATAATTTTACATTATATAATAATGAATAATGGAATTATAATAGATTTACACTAAATATGCTTATAGCAAATAGAATTTGGAATAGAAGAATGGATTACTTTTCAAAAAGACTACCTCTTTCAAAAGTAAGAGATCTTAATGAGATTTGGGTGCTGTCTTTGAATCTAACATGTCATAACAATTGCCCTGGTGCATACAGTGTGGTTCAGCCTTCACAACAGAAGCATACCTGGAAAGCTTTTGTTACAAGAGCTGGGCCTGTATCCTTGGAGCATACAGAAAGCCAATGTAGTTCCTTATGACCATCATCATCAGTTATAAGCACCTGATATAATTTATCTAGAAAGTATTCATTTTCATATTAAAAATTATATAATGAACAAGAGGGAACAAAGAATCACTTAACCTAAATGCTACTTCCCAAATAAAATTATTTTGGTTTATTTATCTAAAATAAGTATACAAGTAATGAATGACTATTTACTATTATAAAAAGCATACAGAGTGAAATATGGAATTTTTCTTCCTTCCTAGAGATAGCCCCATTGACTGCTTAGAATATAGCCAAACTGTGTTTGGACATATATACAGTCATTTATGCTCAATACCAATATGTCTTGAGGAATGTGTTATTTAGTTTCATCACTGTGTAGATATCATAGAGTATACTTAGTGATATTATTGCCATCTTAGTTTGTATAAGTACACTTGGCAATAATATCACTAGGATATAAGAGACACTAGTGTATACACAGTTGCTGGGCTGGTGGTGCAGGCCTGTACTCCCCAGCGACTTGGGATGCTGAGGAGGATTGCAAATTCAAAGTCAGCCTCAGCAAAATCTCAAACCCTATCTCTAAAATACAAAATTAGGGCTAAGGGTATGGCTCAGTGGTCAAGTGCTCCCGAGTTCAATTCCTGGTTACCCCCCCCCCCCAAAAAAAAAAAAAAAGACAAAACACCATTACATGATGTGTGGCTATATGTACATACAATTATAAATACAAATTATGCCATGGAACAGCTATTGTTTTCTTTCTTTTTGCCACATTATATTATAGAGTAGTCCCCCATCATCCACAGTTGAGTTACTCATAGTCAACAAGAAAGGATAAGTACAGTACAGTAGATATTTTGAGAGTAAGAGAAAGACCACATTCATATAACTTTTATCACACTATCAAAATTGTTCTATATTATTATCAGTTGTTTTCTTATTGTGGCCAATTTATAAATTAAAACTTTATCTTATGTATAAGGAAAAACAGCATATATGGGGTTTGTTTGGTACCAACCACAGTTTGAGGTATTCTGTAGGTCTTGGAATGTACCCACTACTGATAGGGGGAGCTACTGTGTCTTAGAATTCAGTATTCCATAACAGTATGTAGAAATCTACTTTATCATTTTGAACGACTGTAGAGTATTCCGTAGGCTCGGTGTACGGTAATTTATTTACTACTTCTCTTCTGATGGATAGTTAATTCTTCCCAGTTATACATTATGACTATGCTTCAGGGAACATCCTTATACATTTATCTTTTGGGGCACATGAACAAAATATGTTACCATTTCTCTAGGTTACATTCCCCAAAATAGAATATCTGGACCAAATGTGATGTGCTTGCTAACATTAGTTATAGTCAATCTTTTATATTTTTGGGGGGATGTGGTACCAGGGATTGAACTCAGGGGCATTTGACCATTGAACCATAATCCCCAGCCCTATTTTGTATTTTATTTAGAGACAGGGTCTCACTGAATTGCTTAGCTCCTTGCCATTGCTGAGGCTGGCTTTAACTCATGATCCTCCTTACTCAGCCTCTAGAGCCACTGGGATTACAGGCATGTGCCTCAGTGCCCAGCAATCTTACATTTTTACCAATCTGATGAGAAATATCATTTGGGTTATTTCCACTCTATTTCCCAACACTGGGGATTGAACCCAGGGCTTTCCAGTCAGTACTCATAAGGTTAAAGGTTATCTGAAATACACATCAGATAGCCAGTCTATACGGAGTTTATAATTTGTCCTTCAAAAAAGTGAGATCAGCATAGTTTTCCTTCTACAAGCAGCTCCTCCCCTAGGGTACACAGAGTAGTTAATCATTTAGTTAAGCCCATATTTCTAACTTAAGGCCTTGTAATCAAAGTCCTAATTAGCTCAGTTTAGAAAAAATTAGGAAGTAATCAAAAGAAAATTAACTAATATGCACAGAAATGTGTGTATGAGGATGAACACTGCATCTTGTTTATAAAGATCCTTGTGCTGGGTGTGGTGTTCAGGCCTGAAATCCCAGCTATTTTGAAGACTGGGGCAGGATGATTGAAAGTTTGAGGCCAGCCTCAAACTTAGCAAGACCCTGTCTCAAAAAGGACTGGGGAAGGGCTGGGGTTGTGGCTCAGTGGTAAAGCGCAAGACTTGCGCGTATGAGGCACTGGGTTCGATCCTCAGCACCACATAAAAATAAATAAAGGTATTGTATCCATCTACAACTAAAAAAATATTAAAAAAAAAAAAAAAAAAAAGGACTGGGGATGTAGCTCAGTGGTAAAGTACCCTTGGATTCATTCAGTCTCCAGTACCTAAAAATATAAAGATCCTTCTGAGGCATTTTTTTTTCTTTTTTTAGTACTAGGTATTGAACCCAGGGGTACTTTACCACTAAGCTATATCCCCATACTTTTTATTTTGAGATGGGGTCTTCTAAGTTGCTGAGGCTGGCCTTGAACTTGAGATTCTTCTACCTCAGCCTCCTGAGTCACGGGAGTTACAGGTATGTGCCACTAAACCCAGCTGGAAGATATTTTTCTGTAGCCTCCTTATCTAAATAGTTACCTTCCTAAATATCTGGTGGGTGAACTCTTAGAACTGTCTGTTTTCCTTTGTGTGTTGACTATTAGAATACTAAGAATCAAGGCTTCATAGTAGGGATGAATCTCGTTATTTTGGCCCTAAGGAATAAAATGTCATTTTCTACTTGTGGTTTCAGCAGAGGCCATTCTAGGTGTTTTATCCATATACTCCAGAGTAAGATTTCCAGAAATCCTCTAAGACAGCTGCTCAAATGATCTGATTGATGTTTTTTCCTTTCTTGCTGACCCCTTCTCTTGAGAAAATGCTAAGTAAAGATTTTCTACTTCATCACATGAGGAAAATAATATTCTTATCTTTTCCTACTCTATGATAGAAAAAAGGAAGTAGCCGTACAATCTAGTGACTTAGAACTCAAGGAAAAAATTATTTGGAAAAACAAGAGACCCAGAATAGCCAAAGCAGTCCTTAGCAAGAAGAGTGAAGCAGGAAGCATCACAATACCAGACCTTAAACTATACTAAAAAGCTTATAGTAACAAAAATGGCATGGTATTCGCACCAAAATAGACATGTAGACCAATGGTACAAAATAGAAGACAGAGAGGCAAAGCCACATGAATACAGATATCTCATACTAGAAAAATGAGCCAAAAACATACATTGGAGAAAAGATAGCCTCTTCAACAAATGGTGCTGGGAGAACTGGAAATCCATATGCAACAAAATGAAACTAAGCCCTCTCTCTCATCATGCACAAAAATTAAACTCGAAGTAGATCAAGGACCTAGGAATTAGACCAGAGACCCTGCACCTAATAGAGGAAAAAGTAGGCTGAAATCTTCATCACGTCAGATTAGGCCCCGACTTCCTTAACAAAACTCCTAAAGTGAAGAAATAAAATCAGGAATTAATAAATGAGATGGATTCAAACTAAAAAGTTTCTTCTCAGCAAAGGAAACAATGAGATGAAAAGAGAGCCTACATTTTGGGAGCAAATTTTTACCACATCCACATCAGATAGAACACTAATCTCCAGGAAATATAAAGAACTCAAAAAACTTAACACCGAAAAACCCCAAACAACCCAATCAATAAATGGGCTAAGGAGCTAAGCACACTTAGAAGAAGATATACAATTGATCAACAAATATATGAAAAAATGTTCAACATTTCTAGCAATTAGAAAAATGCAAATCAAAACTACTCTAAGTTTTCATCTCACACCAGTCAGAATGGCAGTTTTCAAGAATACAAACAACAATAAGTGTTGGTGAGGATGTGGGGGGAAAGGCACACTCTCACACATTGCTGGTGATACTGCAAATTGGTGCAATCAATCTGGAAAGCAGTATGGAGAGTCCTTAGAAAACTTGGAATGGAACCCCATTTGACTCAGCTATCCCACTCCTTGGTCTATATCCAAAGGACTTAAAAGCAGCATACTCTATAGTAGCACAGTCACATCAATGTTTATAGCAGCTTAATTCACAGTAGCTAAACTGTGGAAGAAACCTAGATGCCCTTCAATAGATGAATGGATAAAGAAACTGTGTTATGTATACACAATGGAATATTACTCAGCATTAAGAAAGAATAAAATTATGGCATTTGCAGGTAAATGGATGGAGTTGGAGCATATTATGCTAAGTGAAGTAAGCCAATCCCCAAAATCCAAAGGCCAAATGTTTTCTCTGGAAAGTGAATGCTGATCCATAATGGGGGAGGGCATGGAAAAAAATGGAGGAACTTTGGGCAAAGGGGAGGGGGATAAGGAGAGAGGGTATGGGGCAGGAAAGATGTTGTAATGCGATGGACATTATTACCCTAGGTACATGTATGACTGTACATATGGTGGGACACTACATTGTGTATAATCAGAGAAATGAAAGTTGTACTGCAGTTGTGTACAATGAATCAAAGTGCACTCTACTGTCATATATACCTAATTTAAATAAAGAAAAAGAACTCAAGAAAGTCTTATTTGATGTTTACAGTTCCTTTCTTGCTGGTGCATTTAATGGTTTGAGTTTCATTTTCTTAAAGTATGTCTCTTTTTTCCCCCTTAGGTGAATGTTGGATGTGTACCCAAAAAGGTAAAAATTCTTTTCTTCCTTCTATACTCCTTTTTCATGCTTGGTAAATCATGATCAGAACAAGGACATTTTCAAATATATCATTTAAAATTATTTCTGTGAAACGTAACTGAGAAACCAACTAAAAGTGGCTTAAAAAAAAATACCACGTTCATGGTTTTTTGGTCCTGATATCTGTGGTGTAGTTTTCATTGAACTCATTTCTCTGTTTCACTTAGAGGAAAAATTGCATCTTTTATTTCCAAAGTTGCCTCTTGCTTATGGTTACAAATAATTTTATGATACATTTGAATGCACAGTTGTCCCTCAATATTAATGCAGGATTGGTTCTAGGACCCCTGAGTGTACCAAAATCCATGGGTGCACTAGTCCCTTATATTAAAATGGTGTAGTATTTGCGTTCCTCTATAAACCACTCTTCTGTATACTTTTTTTGGGGGGAGGGAGGTACCAGAGATTGAACCCAGGGACCCTTAACCACTGAGCCACATCCCTAGCCCATTTTTTAAATTTTACTTTGAGATGAGGTCTCACTAAGTTGCTGAGAACTTGCTTTGAACTTACAATCCTCCTGCCTGAGCCTCCCAAGTCACTGGGATTGCAGGTGTGTGCCAGCATGCCTGGCTCCCTCTGTATACTTTTAATCGTCTCTAGATTACTTATAATACCTAATAAAGTGTAAATGCTTTGTTAATAGTTGTTAAAATTTTCTTGTCATTATTCCCTAAAAAATGACAAGAAAATTCTATAAATTTCAGTACAGGCACAATTTTCTTTTAATATTTTCCATCTAAGGTTGTTTGAGTCCACAGATGTGTAACTTCTGGATACAGAGGGCCAGCTATTTGTTTATTGGGTACTAGGGATTGAATCCAGGGCAATTAGCTACTGACCCATATTCCCAACCCTTTTTTTTTTTAACTTTTTTTATTTTGAGACAGGGTCTCACTAAGTTGCTTAGGGCCTTGCTGAGTTGCTGAGACTGTCTTTGAACTTGCAATCCTCCTGCCTTAGCTTCCTGAGCCATTGGGATTGTAGGTATGAGCCATCATGCCTGGCCTGGGCTTCAACTTTAAATTGGCAGCTTTCTGATGTCCTGTAAGCAAATGTGGTATTCTCATCAGTGACATGCACTCCACTGAAATTTCGTTTCAGAAAGATTTTCTGAAATCCATTCCTTTGGTAAGGTAGGTTTTTAGGAAATTTGCTCTTTTCTTTGGGACACTGTTTCCATTATTTTCTTTCCTTTTAATTGTAGATTTAAAATTAAAAAAAAAATTATGGTAATAGACATCAAACCAATGGCCTGTGTATTCTAGGCAAGCACTCTACCACTGAGTTTCACCTCCAGCCCTTAATTCCAGACTTTGGAGTCTGTTCTACTTGGGGTCATGGATATATGAATTACATAAATTAAGTTATACAGTGATTTTATGTAATTTAAACCTAATTATGGCAATAAGTTCGGTGTTGACTAGTGCTACCTCATTATTTTTAAAAATACCACTGGGCAAATACTGCATAGGAATTTGAATTTGTAATGTCTTGTTCCCATATTTTATTTCACTTATCCCTTCTGATCACATCTGGTAGATTTTTGTTTTTTATTTCTGTTGGGCTCTACTGATTTCAGTGCTTTGTATTCTTGAGCATCAGTTGGTAGTTGCCTCTTATTTTGTAAAACAGCCTGAAGTCTAGAGTAACTCCCCTGTATCAGAAGGGCAGAGTGAATCAGCAGTAGAGGAGCAACCGGAGGTCAGTGGCCCCTACTGCTATGATTAGATCCGAACCAAAAGGCCTAAAGTGGTTCATACAGAGGCACCCTCTCCAGAGGGTGCATGATGCTATCACATAGTATATAATACAAACTGGAAGCAAAATATTTGTGGTGTTAGTGACTCTTTCATGTGCATTAAGATCAAGAATAAAGCAGATAAAATGGTTAATTCTATGTTACATGAATTTCACCTGTGTTTAAAAAAAAAATCAAACAGTCCTTATATTTATGAACATTGACAATCTTTTAAAATACTTCTTTACTGATTGACTGTATTTTGTGTGGTACTGGGGATTAAACCTGGGGGTGCTTTAGCATTGAACTTTGTCCCTAATGCACCACCCCCTTTTTAAAAATATTTTTTAGTTGTCAATGGACCTTTATTTTATTAATTTACATGGGGTGCTGAGAATCGAATCCAGGGCTTTACACAAGCTAGGCAAGTGTTCTACCGCTGAGCCACCACCCCAGTCCCCCTTACTTTTTATTTTTATTGTGAGACAGGGTTTCACTAAATTGTTGAGGCTGGCCTTAAACTTCATATCCTCCTGTCTCAGCCTCCTGAATCCCTGAGATTATAGTCATGCGTACCATGCCCAGTGCCCAGTTCTCATTTTAATCATATTAAGTACAGAGGGACAAAGGTACAAAGAAGGCATTTTAGGTTGACCAAAGATGTAGTCTAAAGCTTGTCTTGCAGAGAAAAATGGTAGTTTGTTATCTAGGGTTCTTGATGCCAATTTGAATCTCATTAAATTGATGTTCATTTGTCATAAAAGACCTTTACAAATGACTGACTGCATTCCACAGTAGGGGCAGTCAACCTTTGTATTCCAGATGTGTGATTATGTGCATCCTTCTAAGGGCATGTTTGTAGTTACTGACTACATAATAGAAATTTGTTCTCTTAGAATTTTTAGTTCTTGCTGGATGCAGTGGCGCATGCCTGTAATATTAGCGACTTGGGAAGATGAGGCGGAAGTATTGTAACTCAGAGCCAGCCTCAACATTTTAATGAGGCTCAAAGCAACTCAGCAAGACCTTTCTCAAAAAAGGCTGGGAATGTGGCTTAGTGGTTAAGTGCTCTTGGGTTCAATCATCAGTGCCCCCTGCCCAAAGCAAAAAAAAAAAAAAAAGAACAACAACAAAAACTTTATTTCATAGCTTTTCTTCTGAATTGCTATCCTGTAAAGTTACAGATGCATTCCATTTCCTGGAATTGAATCAAAAGGACAAGGCGTACAGAAATCTAAAAAAAAAAACTTAAAATAGGAATATACGGGGCTGGGGTTGTGGCTCAGCAGTAGAGTGCTCGCCTAGCACGTGTGAGACCCTGGGTTTGATCCTTAACACCACATAAAAATAAATAAATAAAGGTATTGTGTCCAACTACAATGAAAAAATAAATATAAAAAAATAGGAATATAGGCAATGATAAGTTTAAAAACTTTAAAGAAAAAACTATTAGGCTTGAAATATTCTGCTTTCGTATTATTTTTTATAAACTCTGTTACTTAACAATATTGGTTATATTGGTTATAATTTGCCCAATATTTCAGAAGCCTCACTGTCCAGTCCATTTGGTCATGCTTCTGAACTTTCATTCTTAGTATGTTTAGTTTTGTTTTTAATTTCAAGGTTAGTTCTTACCTGCTGTCACATAGTTACCATTCATTCATGACATCTTTCTTTCTTCAGGACTCATGTACTACTATTTTGGGTACTTTTCTTTATAGGTAATGTGGAACACAGCTGTCCACTCTGAATTCATGCATGATCATGTTGATTATGGCTTTCAAAGCTGTGAGAGTAAATTCAATTGGAGGTAAGTATTAATGCTCAAAGGGTTCAATTTGCAAATGTAGATTTCAAGTAACTAAGCCTAAACTTGGGGAGATATTATTGTGGTAAAATATGTACAATGTAAAATTTACCATTAAGTACATTCCAGTGTTGTGCAGCCATGATCACTCTACATTTCCAGTACGTTTCCACCATCCCAAACAGAATTCTTTACCCATTAAATGTAACTCCTCATTCCCCATGCCCTAGCCACTGCTACCTCTAGTCTACTTTCTGTCTTTATGGCTGAACCTATGCTAGATTCTTCATAGAATCATATAATGTCTTTGCTTTTATGTCTGGTTTATTTTGCTTAGCATAACATTTTCAAGGTTTATTCATGTTGTAACCTGTATAAATAATTCGTGCTCTTTACTGTGTAGTAGTATCCCTTCTATATTTTATTCAGTTACCTGTCCATGGACTATTGGGTTATTTCTACTTTATGGCTCTTAAGAATAATGCTGCTGCAAACATTGGTATACAAGTATCTGTTGAGTCCCTGTTTTCAATTCTTTTGGGTCTATACCTAGAAGTGGAATTGCTGGATGATATGGCAATTCTATATTTAACTTTTTAAGGAATCACCAAAAATTTTTTTTTGGTGGAGGAAGATACTGTGGATTTATCCCAGGGGAACTTAACCACTGAGCTTAACCACATCCCCAGCCCTTTTTATTTTTTTATTTTGAGATAGGTCCTAAGTTGCTTAGGGCCTCTCTTAATTGCTGAGGCTCACCTTGAGCTTGCAATCCTCCTGCCTCAGCTTCCTGAGCCACTGGGATTATAGGCATGTGCTTTTGCATCTGGATTGCCATAAACTTTTGAAATCATTGAATTTTCACAAAGTTTTAGCAAATCTATTTGCTATTTATGTTTCAGTAAACATTTTTGAGTGGCCACCATGTTCTATGTGCTATGCCAAAGCAACTATCCTTGATTATATGCAGAAAGAAGCCCTCATAAGTGGATGCCAACTGAGCGTTCTCCATGGAGTGGAGTAAGGATTCTCAACATAGAGGAAGGCAGGTGGTCACAGGGAAAGGACAGCTGTCTTCAGAGATATTTATTCACTTCATTTTTATTGACACTCTATGATTTTCTGCTTACTGGTGTTGGGACAGTTCTCTGGCTACTGAAAGGAAAATCCTGTTTCTCAGTACTGACTCAGGTTTTGTTGCAGTGTTATAAAAGAAAAGCGGGATGCCTATGTGAGCCGCCTGAACACCATCTATCGAAACAATCTAACCAAGGTGTGTATGCTTTTTGTTGTTGTTGAGAATCAAACCCAGGGTCTTGTATATGCGAGGCAAGCATTCTACCAACTGAGCTATATCTCCAGCCCTGTATGCTGGGTTTTGAACTTAGAAAAGGAAGGAGCCGTTTTTTGCTGGAGTAGGCAAGTAGGTGTGGCCAGGCAAAAATGTATCTTTGTATAGTGTGTTTGCCTCTGGCAAGTATATGTTGTCCTTTACCTTTCTGAGGCTTTTTCTGCCTTAGTGCTTAGATGTTATACCTCCTCCATGCCAGGCCATACTAGTGACATTGGTAAATCACAGGTTATCCAGCCTTCCATTTTCTTTTTAGTATGGAATGCTTCACAGATTCATATGTCATCTTTGCACAGGGGTTACATTAATCTTTTCTGTTCCTATTTTAGTACATATGCTACCAAAGCAAACACCAGCTCTCCTTTTTCTTTTTAAAATGTATTATAGTTATGCCTAATTGTAGAGTTCATTTTGGCATATTCATAAGTGCATGTAACATAGTTTTCTCCATTTTAATCCTCAATTCTACCTGCTTCCCTTCTCTCCTCCCACATCCTTTTACTGTACAGCATATGTCCCATCATCCTTCCTTTGTCTTTGTGGTTTCACTTTGCAGTTTCTAGGAGATTTACATATTTATATAGCTTAATTTGTATTCAGATGACAGTAGATTCTGGGGTTTTTTTCTTCTTCTTTTTTTTGAGTATTATACCTAGTAGTTGGGTTTATTCCAAGAAAATCATATAGCATCAAACAGTAGATTCTTGTTGCTGTTTGAGCTGCCCTAATCTCAATAGTGACATGTTTATAAACCAATGTTTTTTGTCTTTTGCTACTAGGCATTGAAGCCAGGGCACTCTACCACTGAGCTACATCCCCAGTTCTTTTTGTTTTTTGAGACAGGGTTCTCATTGAATTGCTTAGGACCCTGCTTAATTGCTGAGATTAGCCTTAAACTTGGAATCCTCCTGCCTCAACCTGTTGAGTTGCTGGGATTATAGGTGTGCACGACTACACCTGGCTCTAAACCAGTTTTTAAGGTGAATTACTTCTACAGATGGCTAATCTCAAATACTTTTATGTTGGTTCTTATCATTCGTTGTATTTGATTATTTATTTATTTAAAAAATATTTTTTAGTTGAGATGTACACAATGCCTTTATTTATTTATTTTTTATGTGTTGCTGAGGATGAAACCCAGTGCCTCACACTTACTAGGCAAGTGCTCTACCACTGAGCCACAACCCCAGCCCTGTATTTATTTTTTGGAGGAGGATATTTAGATATTTTCTTTTTAGTCATTTTTCCCCCACTAGTGGTCCTGAGGATTAAACTTAGGGCATTAAGCAAACTAGGCAATTGCTTTACCACTGAGCTACATCCCCATTCCCAGAATATATTTTCTGACCTTAATCCCCAAGTTAGAAGGAAAGATACTTGAGTACAATTCTGTATCTAACTCCAAAGGATTTTAAGGTTCTCAGACTTATATTTATTAGAGATACAACATTCTATTACTAAAGCACCCATGTCAAAATTTTAATTTTTAAAATTTGTTCTAAATAGTATACATGACAGCAGAATACATTTAACTTATTGTATACAGATGGAACACAACTTCTTATTTCTCTTGCTGGACACGCTGTGGGGTTATGACTCATTCGTGCAATCATACATGTACATAGGGTAATAATGTCCATCTCATTCCACCATCCTTCCCATCCCCACACATCAAAATTTTTAAGTGGAGCTAGCTGAAATACTTTTGCAAGAGATAGGAAAATTACCAAGAAATCCAGCATTTTTAAATACTTATAAATCTTGATATGTAATAGAACTTACTGTGACTTTATGATCAAGGAATGTTTATAGCTTTCCCTCATAGAAAAGGAAACTTGCTGTCCAATATCTTAGGAAATGAAAATTCCTCCAAACTGTGTTGTCTGAATTATTACTACTCAGCTCACACTCCTTTTTCTCAAGCACCTCATAGGAACTTTTTATTCCTGAAGAAAGGGTTTTCTGGAGGCTTGTGGGTTTTGGCATTGATTTTAATTCAGCTTGATTAAGCAAGGCACCTGCAGAAATAGACCTGGAGGGGTGGTTGGAAAAGAGGAAATAGCTCAGTTCAGAACTAGACATGTTCCAGAATGTTGATACATTCCATTGTGTGATCATACTTGCATGCCTCCATTATCCTTATTTAGTCACCTGTATTCGCAGGCCAATACATGTATCACGACTGGCAGAAGCTTGCCAGCCTTCTCAAATTGATGCCTTGGCATAGATGATGTTAATAAGAGCAAATCAGCTTTTAGTTTTCAACATATTATTATTATTATTTTAAATATTTTACAATTCCTTCATTTTATTTATTTATTTCTATGTGGTGCTGAGAATCAAACCTAGCGCCTTGCATGTGTTAGGCGAGCGCTCTACTGCTGAGTCCACAACCCCAGCCCCTTAACCTTTATTTTTTTGTTTTCCTCTTTCTTCTTCCCTTCCTCCAGACACATCATTCTTCAATCTCTTCTCACTGTAAGGAAGACTTTCTCCCTCAGTGCTTCCTTTCTCCTCCTCTTCCATTTCTTCTTGCATTTCTTTTTTTATGCTTTCAGTATCTAACGGCAATCCCTTTACTTGAGTATCAGTTACCAGTCAAGATCTCTACAGAAACGCAAGAAACAGAATTGTCTTGGCATTTCAAACCAAAAATCACAAGTTTTACTAGAGATACGGAAGAGCTGATATGTTGCATCAGGTGTTTTTGCTTTAACTTAAGAATAGTCTAATGTTGTTATTTCTTCTTCAGTCCCATATAGAAATCATCCATGGCCATGCAGCATTCACGTGTGATCCCCAGCCCACAGTGGAGGTTAATGGGAAAAAATACACAGCTCCTCACATTCTGATTGCCACAGGTGGTGTCCCCTCATATCCTCATGAGAGCCAGATCCCTGGTAAGTTCAAAGGCAAATAGTTATTAACTCTTTGGAGGGGTTTTCCATTGCATTCAGAATTACAAACTAGGCCATGGATATGCCTATACCAGTTTTCTCTCTTTTTTTTTTTTTTTTTTTAGAGAGAGAATTTTTTAATATTTATTTTTCAGTTTTCGGTGGACACAACATCTTTATTTTATTTTTATGTGGTGCTGAGGACGGAACCCAGCACCCCGCACATGCCAGGAAAGTGCGTTACCGCTTGAGCCACATCCCCAGACCCCAGTTTTCTCTTAAGAAAGGCTGTGAAGCCAGGCATGGTGGTGCAGACCTGTAATCCCAACAGCTAGGGAGACTGAGGCAGGAGGATCACAAGCTCAAAGCCAGCTTTGGCAAAAATGTGGCACTAAACAACTCAGTGAGACCCTGTCTCTAAATAAAATATAAAATAGGGCTGGGATGTGGCTCAGTGATGGAGTGCCCCTGAATTCAATCCCTGTACCCTCAACTCCTGCCAAAAAAAAAAAAAAAGACAGACTATGAAAAAAGTCTCTGTAGAACCTAAAATTAATTGGCTAAGTGGTAGTTAGTGAAGAGGAGAGGAAAGAGATTTCATCCATTTCAAACTATTGTAGCCTCAATCTTATCATGTATAGATTGTTTCTAGTCTCTGTTAGAACTGTTGCTATTTATAAGGTACAAATATATTGACTGAAGGGAGAGAGATCTTGTAAGGATGTAGTTTAACTAGTTAAGTAAGCCTTTTTTTTTTTTTTAATATTGCAGTCTCTCTTTTCAAATTTAAAGCAACTTTTTTTTTTTAAGAGAGACAGAGAATTTTTTTAATATTTATTTTTTTAGTTTTGGCAGACACAACATCTTTGTTTGTATGTGGTGCTGAGGATCGAACCCGGGCCGCACGCATGCCAGGCGAGCGCGCTACCACTTGAGCCACATCCCCAGCCCCTAGCACTGACATTCTTGAGGCAAATACTGTGACCTGAGATTGGAATTGGGTTGGGGCCAATTTATGGGAACTTATTAAGCCAAATAGTGGAATCTCTAAATTTATGATAACTGACAAATGTTAATTTATAAATATTATAGTAACAAGATCTCAGTGATTATTTATTTTGGGGTACCAGATATTGAACCCAGGGGTACTTTACTACTGAGCTACATCCTCAGTCCTTTTTATTTTTTATTTTTAGATAGGTCTCACTAAGTTGTCAAGGGTCTCACTAAGTGGTTGGGACTGGCCTCAAACTTGAGATCCTCTCCCAAGTCACTGATTACAAGTGTGTACCACCACACCCAGCTCAGTGAAAATTTTAGAAACAAATGGGACAGTGACTTGAAAGGGACAGAGAAGGATGTAGATCAGCTAGAAAACTTGTAATTCCCAGTGCAGAAGATTGGGTATGGTTTTTACCAGAAATGTGATGGAAATATTTCAATCTTACTATTCCCCTGCTGCAATGCCAGGGATAGGAGAAGAGAATAGGCATAAAAGACACAGCAGAAACAGAATCAGGCACTGTATCTATTGATTTCAAGACACGTTTTTAAAAATATTTATCACCTCTGAAAAGATGTATCTTATAATCATGATGCTTGGGTTCTGTGTGTATGTATCTGTGTGTGTGTATTTGCTTTTATATATTATAATTATTTTTTGTTTGTTTGTGATGCTTGGGATTGAACTCAAGGCCTTGTGCATGCAAGGCAAGCACTCTACCAACTGAGCTATATCCCCAGCCCTATAATTACTTTTTGCAATATTGGGGATTAAGTCATTGAATCCAAGGACACTTTATCACTGAGCTACATACCCAAGCCTTTTGATTTTATTTTGAGACAGGGTCCTAGAGATCTTTAGCGCCTGGCTAAAGTATTTTTTTAATATTTATTTTTCAGTTGTAGGTGGATACAATATCTTTATTTCATTTTTATGTTGTAATGAGGATCGAACCTAGTGCCTCATATGTGCTAGATGAGCATTCTACCACTGAGCCACAACCCCAGCCCTGGCTAAAGTAAATTTAAAGTTAGTTAGCTGCCGTTGCTTCTAGTTCTAGAAAGAAATTAAAGGTGTTGACTCACAGAAAACTTAGTGGACCATTTTCTAAGTGGAAACTTTAACAAACTTGACAAAACTGTGTGTTAACTGAAAAACTGTTTGGTTCTTGCATAAAATGCTGTGTACAAGAGAAAGTGCAGTCTTGTGTGATCAATATTGTATTTTCTACATAGGTGCCAGCCTAGGAATAACCAGTGATGGATTTTTTCAGTTGGAAGAATTGCCTCGGTAAGTGGACTTTACCTTAATGGTCCCTTCTTCTACAGTGCCTGGGAACTTTTCCTCTTCCTCCCCTTCCCAACCATTTATAGTGTTTTCTAAGTTCAATTTTTCTACCTTTTCTCCTTTTCTGTCCTTGGATACCTCATCCACTAGTACTCCTCAGTAGATCCTTGAAATCTTATATGCTTTTGGGCAGAGGCCATTGTAGAATGTTAAGAACTCAAATCAGATACAGGATAGTATTGAAGACTCGATAATATAAGTCCTAAAACTCTGGTCAGAGGTTGTAGCTCTGTGGTAGAGCACTTACCTAGCATGCATGAGGCACTGGGTTAGATTCTTAGCACCGCATACAAATAAATAAAATAACAACTAAAAAAAAAAATTAACAACTAAAAAAATAGTTAAAAAAAAAAGACCTAAAACTCTCTTCAGCTTGATATGGCATCAAGTCATAACATCTCTAAAGTAATTGACTCTGGATTTTTCAAAGTTAGTACAGAGGGGTCTCCATAAAAGAAGGCCCTGTTGGTCTCACAAAAATATATTTTCTGTTCTTGTTCTTTTTTTTTTTTTTTTGAGATGGGGGTCTCACGATGTTGCCCAGGCTGAACTTGAAATCCTGGGCTTAAATTGCCATCCTGCTTCAGCCTCTCAAGTAGCTGGTGACTATAGGCATGTGCCAAAGTGAACAGCTGACATTGGCGTTTTTTGGTTACTGTTGTTATTTTTTCTTGTACTAGGGATTGAACCCAGGGTTTGCACATGCTAGGCAAACACTGTACCACTGAGTTACATCTTCATTCCCTGGCATTGTTCTTGATGTAGGTTTGTCTGAGTAACTTTAGTAAATTTCTGACATGAATTTGGTTCATAGAGGAAAAGAAGGTAACAAGGGAAAACATTTCTCTCATTTGAAGGCCCTGCATGTTGCAGGCTTTTTGAAGTGGTTCTCCTTTTACTCATGGTAAGAGATGAATAGAAGAAAGAACCTGTGGCCCAGAGCCTGGCCTCTGTCTCCATCTGAGTCACTCTCTAGTTGATGGTGCTTAATCTGCTGCTCCCTCAGTGGCTGTTGCAAGTCTAGTTTGAGGTCCTAAGCCTCACTTTTACAAATGCTTTCAGAGATCATCAGTGACTAATAATCCATCTTTACCTTAAGTCACCGATAGCCACAGTTCATAAAGGATGAGGACTACTCTACAGTTCCATGGCACCCGTGAAAATGAATATGTAGACCAAGCCATCTTCTGACTTAGATGAGATTTCAGAAAAGCCTATAGTCTTTTTAGGTTTACTGTCAGTGCATGGAAATGTATTGGATAACAGCCTTTCATCCCTCACGATCCTCCCTGTACTACTTAGTGTTAGTGTTGAATGACATGACACATGTGAGCATGCTTCCAGAAATGTGGTCATGAGTCATCATGTTTAGATGATAAAATTTGATCTAGACTCAACCTGAAACAAGTTTTATTATAAATATCTGTTTATTAGGTATTTTAAAGTCATTTATTAAGCTTTTATTGACATGAATAAAAGTTTAATGAATGCATTTATACATGTTATAAACAATAGACTTTTAAGAACACAGGAAAATGAATTAACTGTTGAGCAGAGCATGGCAACATGCACCTATGGTCCTAGCTGCTTGGGAGACTGAGGCAGAAGGATTGCTTAAACCTAGAAGTTTGAGAACAGTCTAGTTAACCCAGGGAAACCCTTGTTATAATCATGGTAAATAAGTAAAGAATCAGGGAAAGAATGAATTCTGTAGACAAAATACCATATGCACTGTGTAGTTCCATTTTATCCTCTGGTTGGATGGAGTTGGGAGCATGAATCCCATGGAAGGTTGTAGCATAAGTGGTCCTGAGGGCCAGAAGGAGGAAAAAGAAGTGCTTTGGGGATTTGGCAGCTTGAAAGATTTATTCCAGTGAAGATGACAGTGGCAAGTGTTAGCATTAGGATACTAATGGGAGCTGAGGGGATGCACTGAGTTCCTTGCAGATCTCTGAAGAAACCATTTTTTTTTTCATGCCTATTTTTCTTTCCTTTTTTTTTTTTGGTGTGTGTGTGTGTGTGTGTGTGTGTGTGTGTGTGTTACCAGGGATTGAACCCAGGGCTTTGTGCATGCAAGGCAAGCACTTTACCAGCTGAGCTATATCCCCAGCACCTCTCCCCCATCGTTTTTTTTTTTGTTTTTTTTTTTTAACTGGGGATTAAACCTAGTGGTACTCTACCACCGAACTACATCTTAACCCTTTTTATTTATTATTATGAGACAAGGACTCACTAAATCACTGTTCTTGAACTTGTAGTCCTTCTGCCTCAATCTCTTATAGCCATTTGTTTTTCTTTCTTGTAGTGTTCCTGGAGGTTACTAATACCTCACCTTTAAAGGGGAGATCAATATTTACAGTACCCAATGCAAACAATATGCAACCGGAAACCAAATAGCTCCTATTTAGACAATTACAGTTTTGTCACAATAATGAGAAATGATGTGTGAGATTAATGTCTACAATATAAATAGTAGGTTTGCATAAGTGTCTGTGGTTCCTAATGGTGAACAAAGAGAGTGGGGGAGGTGTGGATGTGAGGTTTATGAGGTAGGAGGAGAGAATATAGAGGTATTAGATCATAGGAAGAGTGAAAAAGGAATCAAGAAAAGTAGGCTAGCAGGGATACCTCTGGTGTAACCAGACCTGCAGGGACTTTGGTGATGATCTTCCAGGTCCTGGCTATTGTCTCTAGTTGAAAGCAGGCCAGGAGAGCCACGTGTTGGTAAATGGGGGCCTCAGTGGTGTGGCTCTCCTCTCTGAGCAGGTGTAATCATCTCCTCCTGCTCCTCCTCCTCCTCCTCCTCCTCCTCCTCCTCCTCCTGCTCTGTGCAGTGTTGAACCATTTGGGTTTTTACTTTTTTCCATCCAGATTGTAAGCTCTGTGAAGTCTGGGACTTACAGTGTAGGTACTTTGCCTGAGGGAGATATTGGAGCAAGTTTTCCTTTGTTCTCCTCTTGAGTGCTTATTACCCATGATGTATTGCAACGTTGGGAGAGGTTGTATGAAGCTTTAGAGGGCACCAGCCCCAAAGGGGATAACCAAAAAAGAGGTCTTATTCTGCAGACTGCAGCATGAAAGTAAACCTGGAGCTGGGTCCAGGATCAGAGCTTCTTCACTATTGGTTTAGACCTTCATTCAAATTTTTAACCAGGACTGAAGATTCTTTTTTAAACCAAAATGTATTCAGGAAGTTTAGTTTGTAGAATTATCCTAGAAGTTAAAGTAGCTTGCTTAAATTGGCCCTTGACCATATTGCAAGAATTGATAGAACTGAGTCATGATCAAGGAGAAACACCCAACACAGAAGAGTAATGATGCTAAGGATTGTGGCCCTGCTGTTAGTTTTAGACACATAAGAGGCCATCTATAGAGTGTACACCCACTATAAAAATGAAGTAATCCAGACTTTGGGGATGGAAGCAGAAGATCTCAGAAATGGTCCAAATTAACAAATTAACTCCAACACAGAACATGTAGAATGTAGCCTTTGAATAACCTCTTGAAAAGCCCCCTGTTCTTGCTGATGGGCAGAACCACAGCCTCTGGGACAGAAGTCCTCTGTGTTTCTCCTTTGCTTGCAAAGCAGTAAAACTTCTTTTTCCTTTTTCTTAAAAAAAAAAAAAAAAAGAAAGAAAGAAAGAAAGAAACCATCTCTAGTTTGGAAGGTTTTTGTGTCATTAAAGAAATGTCATAGTATCTGTATAACTTGTCTATAAATCTAAAATTATAAAACATTAACATTCTGCTCTCATTTAAGCCGCAGTGTCATTGTGGGAGCAGGTTATATTGCTGTGGAAATAGCTGGGATCCTCTCAGCCCTGGGCTCTAAGACATCATTAATGATACGGCATGATAAGGTAAATCTTAGCCTTTTCCTTCCCATTCCCTGTGTTTTCCTTTTCTTTTTTGGGTGGAGGGAAGGTACCGGGGATTGAACTCAGGGGGGCACTAAATCACTGAGCCATATCCCAGCCCTATTTTGTATTTTATTTAGAGACAGGGTCTCACTGAGTTGCTTAGCCCCTCACCTTTGCTAAGGCTGACTTTGAACTCATAATCCTCCTGTCTCAGCCTCTGAGCCGCTAGGATTCCAGGCATGCGCCACTGTACCAGGCTGGTTATACTTCTTAACTTGAACAAATGGAGGGACCAGAGGTTTGCTTACAATCCTGGACAGTGCATACTCCTAAAACTTTCTCTTTGGCTTTGAAATATGTCATGTAATTCAACCTCAAGGAGATGTATGTCCTGAAAAGTACTTTTCATAAACATGATTTTGCATGATTGGAATATCCAATAAATTGGAAGGAAGAGGAAAGGCAGAGTATTTAATAAATAAGTAAATTTTTATAGTCTTATCAGTACATGGGTTCATTTGGAAAGTTGGTAAGCACTGATGACATCTCCAGCCCTTTTTATTTTTTTTCAAACACGGGCTTGCTAAGTTGTAGAGCCTGGCCTAGAACTTATGGTCCTTTGACCTCAGCCTCCTTAGTAATTGGGATTATAAGCATATATTATTGTGCCCAGCTGACTATCCATTTTATTTTTACTCTAAAACAGGAATTAAGTCAAATATAATATAGACACTGGTAGGAGAAGAGAGGATTTATTAAAACTTCACTTCCGTCTCCCAGGATGGCTTGTACCTGTGATCCCAGTGACCTGGGAGTCTGAGACAGGAAGTTTTCAAATTTGAAGCTAGCTAGCGCAACTTAGTGTGAGACCCTGTCTCAAAAAATAAAAGGGATTGAGGATGTAGCCTGGTGCTAAAGTGCCCCGTGGTTCGGTCACCAGTACCAAAACAAAAACCAAAAAAACCCTACTCTCAATATGACCATGAATGAAGGAGATAGGGAAAAGGATAATACAGCACTAAAATTTCCCTCCCAAGTTTGTAACATGTCTTTAATCACGTTTTTTTTTTTTCCCCCCACAACCCCCATCCCTCTGTTGCCTATATCTGTACACAGGTACTTAGAAATTTTGATTCACTAATCAGTTCCAACTGCACTGAAGAGCTGGAGAACTCTGGCGTGGAGGTCTTGAAGTACTCACAGGTGTGTCCTCAAGGCCCGATCATAGCCTCTTGTCATCTGTCTCTGGGGAATAACACTTTTTGCTTTTGACCTCACCCATTTAGGTTTCGAATTTTGTTCCTGGTTGTCATGCTTTGTTTGCATCAAACCCAGGGCCTTACACAAGTCAAGTACTCTACCACTGAGCTACACCCCAGCCCTCAATTTTATAAACACAAACTCCTCAGTCAAAATTTATTCTACTCCTAGAGTACTGCCAATTATTTCTTTTCTTTCCTTTTTTTTAAGAAAGCTACTTTTCACATTAAGGTGTTAACAAAGCCAAATATGTAAAAGATTAGAAACCTGGCAGTTAGAAGCTTTGATGTTTGTGCACATATACCTTTTTGCATATCCTTGCTTTTTATATTTACATTTGTTTTCCAGAAAATAGTATGGGATTTTTTTTTTCAGTGCTAGGAGTCAAAACCAGGGCCTTTCACATGCCAGGCAAGTACCACTAAGCCCCATTCCCAGCCCTTGGAATCTTTTTTTTTGTCTTCTTCATCCTACAAGTATATTCCCCATTCAGTTTGGTGCACTACAAAGAGAGAAAGCACCGAAATTGTTTTCTTTTGCATCGTAGTGCAAACTAAAATGGAACATATTTTTAATACAAGTACTTTATGGTTTATTTTGATCAACTTTTATAATTTTTTGATTTTTAATTGCTGCTTGAAGTCTTTTTCTTTCTCTCTTTTTTTCTTTTTAAAATATATGTGACAGGATAGTGTGGAACCTATTTTTAAGGCATAACTTTTACAAAATCCATTACTCCTCAGGGAATTCTTGAATTTCAGCCAATTTTCTTGGAGAATAATCTTGTAAAAATGTTTTTTCCACCCCCACAACTTCATCCTTTTAACATCAACTCTATTAAGTAAAATAATAAATGAGAACATGCTTTGTAAGTATAAATATGCTGAACTAGTCGAAAGGCTTATCATCCAAATCACCTTAGGACCTTCACTAAGCTGCATAGTCAGCCCTCTTTTATCAATGGGTTCTGTATCTGCAGAGTCAACTACTTGTGGATCAAAAATATTTTGGGGAAAACAGTGGCATGTACACTGAACATGTACAAACTTTTTCTCTAAATAATACAATCTAACACCTGTTTACCTTGTGTTTTGAATTTTAAGTAAAACGAAGTTGATTTAAAGTACACAGGAGGAGGTATCTAGGTTATATGCAAATACTATGCCATTTTATATAAAAGACTTGAACATTCACAGGTTTTATGTCTGGAGGTTCCTGGAACCAGTTCCCTGCAGGAATGGAGGGGTAGCTGTGTATAAACTCAGCTGTCCTGAGTAGGTTATTCCTTTCCCCCATTCTGATTCCGAATGTCCAGGAGGAAGCATTGACCAAGCTTTAGAAAAGTTTCTTGGTGATGCTCCTACATCCTTTCTTTCAAGCCACTGTGCTTAGATTTATGACTTAAAATATTATCACAGATTTGAAGAAGTGCATTCAATAATTTGTTTTTAAGCCAAAGCATTACAATGATAACATTAGTTGACATTTCCAGTCATTGACTGGGAGCTTTGGGGCAACACAGGAAACAAGCCTGGCTCCAGGGACTTTTGATGCTGATGGCCTGTGGCTGAAAGTAAATTGTCTTTGTCAACTATAGGTTTCATGTGGGATTTTTTTTAATGTTAAAAATTTTAGGGATTCCCTGGGTTCAATCCTCAGTACCTCATATAAATAAATAAATAAGATAAAGGTATAATTTTTTTTTTTAAGTTTCATCTTCATTTGCTTTCCTTCCAGCTTCTCCCCTTGCCTTGCCACTCACATTTAACATTTTATTTGCCAATAGGTCAAGGAAGTTAAAAGGACTTCATCAGGCCTGGAAGTTTCCGTGATTACTGAAGTTCCTGGAAGCAAGCCGACCTTGACCACTATTCCAGATGTTGACTGCCTGCTCTGGGCCATTGGACGGGACCCAAATTCCAGGGGCTTGAATTTAAACAATCTGGTAAGCTGACTTAGTCTGTCCTGAGCAATCTTGAATCTGTCCCTATCTCACCCATCCAAAACTTGAGTGGAATTCATTGGATTCTTTTTATTTCATATATTCAGTTTGTCATCAAATCCAATCACTTTTCCTTTGAAATATTTTCCCTTTCTAGTGCCATCACTTTGGATCAGTCCCTAATTATATTATATCTAGATGGTCCAGTGGTTTCCTGCTGGCTTCCTTCTTGCAGACTTCCTTTTTGCTGTGTGAATATTGAAAGTCCTATACTGATCCCAGATTGTCCCCAGCATCTAATTCAGATAGCTGAGTGTATACCTCATCCTGAACATTGTGTTATTCAGCAGAGGAAACAGATGTGAAGCTATCTCTCTCTGGGATCTGCCAGTACTTCACACAGAGAAAATATTCTTCTCTTAAATTTTGAAGTAAAGTCTAACAGTGATTTGGGGTGTAGTTCCCAGAGTTCAAACCAAATTGGAACCTCACTTCTATCATTTACCAGTTGCATGACCCTGAACAAGCAATTTAAGTTTTCTGTTTCAATTGTTTCACATACAGGATGGAAATAAAAATATTACTTTGTCTCATTGTGTTATAGAGAACAGTAAATGAGAAAGTACCTGCAAAATAATTAGCTTAGCTCCTGACTTATAGTAGCCCCTGACTTATAGTTACCAATGCAGTATATGTTAACCTGTTGTTTCTGATACTTATGATGTTTTTTTGTAATGGGCTATCTTATTCAGTTGCAATAATAGAATATTTTATGTTGGAGATTTATGGTGTTGATGGAGCCTCTGGAGCAATATGTAACATTTTCATTTATGTGCTAATATTAAATTCTGTTATAATGTGGATTTCTTTTTCATCTCTATAAAAGGTTATTTCTTCATCATCATCATCATCTTCATTTTTTTGATGCTAGGGATTGAACCCAGGGGTTTGTCTATGCTCAGCACATACTCTACCACAGAACTACACACCCAATCTTATTTTTCAGTTTTTTTTTTTTAAACTTTATTTAGAGCCAGGGTCTCATTGAGTTGCTTAGCACCTCACTTTTGCTGAGGCTGGCTTTGAACTTGCAATCCTCTGTCTCAGAGTCTTGCTGAGTTTCTTAGGGCCTCGATAAGTCACTGAGGCTGGATTTGAACTTCTGACCCTCCTGCCTCAGCCTTCTGAGCTGCTGGGATTATAGGCATGCACTACCAAGTCAGGTTTATTTTCTTTTTCTTTTTTTTTGTACCAGGGATTGAACCCAGGGGTCCTTAACCACTGAGCCACATCCCCAGTCTTTTATATATATATAATATATATATATATATATTTTTTTTTTAATATTTATTTTTTTAGGTATAGATAGACACAACACAATACCTTTATTTTTATTTGGTGCTAAGGATCTAACCCAAGTCCCGCCCATGCTAGGCGAGCGCTCTACCGCTGAGCCACAATCCCAGCCCCCTTTTTTTTATATTTTATTAGAGATAGGGTCTCACTGAGTTGCTTAGGGTCTCACTAAATTGCTGAGGCTGACTTTGAATTCATATGCCTCCTGCCTCAGCCTCCCAAATTGCTGGGATTACAGGTGTGTGCCACCGTGCCCAGCTACCTATTTACAAAGAATAAAATTCCCAGGGAGATATTTGTTTTGTTTTGTTTTGTTCTTTTAATTGTTGGTGGACACAATATCATAATTTTATTTATTCATTTTTATGTGGTTCTGAGAATTGAACCCAGTACCTCACACATGCTCAGGAAGCGCTCTATGACTGAGCCACAAACCCAGCCCCTTGGCTTGTTTTTAATCTTATTGTTCTATGAAATTTAGTCAAAGTAGTTGTCTGTTTTTATATTAATGAAACTAATCATCCAGCTCTTTCACCCTTCAAGAGCAACTTTGCCTTTGTACAGTGTGGGCGTTGGTGGGTCCAGTATTAAATTCTGTTTGCTGAATTTTTTAAGAATGAGGCAAGAGAAATGTTCAGTTTTATCGCAATGTTAAGATATAGCTGTATAATGTATCTTGCATCTTAATTATGGGATTTGAACCCCAGGTAGACCCATAACCCCATAAAGTCCAAAGGTTTTACCCTTCTTTTTTTTCTCTTTGGTGGCGCTGGTGGTTAATTCAGGGCTTTGTGCATGCTAAGCAAATGCTTTACCCCTAAGCTATACCTCACCCTTCTTATTTTTTGAGACAGGATCTCACAGTTTCCTAAACTGGTCCTGAGTTTGTGATCTTCCTGCCTCAGTCTCCCAATCTCTGGGATCTTAAGCATGTGCTACCACACCTGGCTCTGAAGAGTCTACTCTTAACCATCATGCTGCCCTGTATAATCCATTATGCTTCTTCTTTTGCTGTACATTTATTACTCACACTGGAGTGTATCTTATCTGCAGAGCCACAAGATAAGCAAATATATGTTTCAGCAGAGAAGGAAAATTGGTTATGGGAAATATCAGTATATTTTAGAGTAGAATGTGAAGTTTGCTTAAATTTTTAAAAATAAAAAATAGTAAATTGCAAGTGATTTTGGTGACTGCTTCAGGCTGTGTCTCTGTATGGGATGTGTTAACCTGCCTTAGGAGGAGCCTGTTGGTGAACAAAGTTGAAAAGCACTCAGGTTTAGCAGGTAGTTCATCTGAGAGCTGAGTGATTCCTCTCTTTGTTTCCCGTACCAGTTGAATTGCTGTGTCAAACATCTTAAAATTGGACAAAATATTTCACCTGTTACATAAACAAAGATACAAACTTGCCAACTTCACACACTTTCAGGTTGTGTTAAGTCTTGTGGTTGGTTCCTGGATGCTCAGGTAAAGGGGTGTCGTGCATATTGAGGCAGATGTAGAGCTTGGCTCTTTGAGTTTTAGTAGATAAATTAGTATTCATGTGATATCCTTTCATAATTTTAGGGAATTCAAACTGATGAGAAAGGTCATATTATAGTAGACGAATTCCAGAATACCAATGTCAAAGGTGTCTACGCTGTCGGGGACGTGTGTGGGAAAGCTCTTCTTACTCCAGGTAATGCTGCTTCCCCTGTGTGCTACATAAAACTGTTCAGCTTTTCACAGTCAAATCCACTTCAGCAAAGTATCTTCATATCATCAAAATGGTAAAAATGTATTGACATGGATGTTGATTTGGAGGCCTGACATTTTCTGAACCATATTCAATTTTCCTTAAAAGACTTAAGAAAATGCTTAGCAATAGGGACTGGGACTGTGGCTCAGTGGTAGCACACTTGCCTGGCAAGTGTGAGGTACTGGGTTTGATTCTCAGCACCACATATAAATAAATAAAATAAAGATCTATCAACAACTAAAAAATATATATATTAAAAAGAAAATGCTTAGCAATGACCAAAGTTTTTGTGTAAATGATATGGTCACCCTCTGAAGTCTTTGAGTCACAGTTTTGTGTTGTGACAGTGGAAATGGCTTTTGGAAGAAGTCATTTAGATTAGCCTTGTAACTGATTCTCCTTCATTCCCCCATCCAGGACCTCAACCCATGTCCTGATCACATTCCAAGTTCTTTGTCTTACCTTTATCTAGTTAATGATGTCATTCCTTCAGCTTTTAATCCATCTTTTTGAAGGACTTCATCAGATTTTTTTAAGTGCCCTGGGGATGTTGCTTCAGGATGGAAACCTATCCTGTTCCACACCCCAATCCTTTTATTTGCTTTAGAAGCTCTCTTCCCCCACCACCACCTGTATTTATTTTTTATTTTGTTTTGTATTGTTGGTGGTAATTTCTTTATATTTTGTTTGTTTGTTTTTTGGTACTAGGGATTGAACACAGGGGCACTCAACTACTGAGCCACATCCCCAGCCCTATTTTGTATTTTATTCAGAGACAGGGTCTCACTGAATTGCCTAGTGCCTTGCCATTGCGGAGGCTGGCTTTGAATTCACGATCCTCCTGTCTTAGCCTTCCAAGCCACTGGGATTACAGGCGTGTGTCACTGCACCCAGCTTTTTTTTTTAAAGGCAGGGTCTCACTAAGTTGCCCAAGTATATGTGATCCTCCTAAGGTAAGCCTCCCAAGTAGCTGGCATTGCTAGGGTTACAGGCATATGTCACAGTGCCTGGCTCCTAATTTATTATTTATTTATAACTTTTTATTTTGGGTAATAGAGATTGAACCCAGGGGTGCTTAAACACTGAGCCACATCCCCAGCCCTTTTTATTTTGAGCCTTGCTAGTTTGCTTAGGGCATGGCTAAATAGCTAAGCCTGGCCTCAAATTTGTAATCCTCCTGCCTCAGCCTCCTAAATTCCTAGGATTATAAGCAAGCGTCACCATGCCTGGCTCTAATTTATTTTTTAATTAAATTTAAAAAGAGAGAGAGAGAGAGTGTATATATAACATGATTTGAAGTATTTATACATTGTGGATGTCTAAGACAAGCTAGGTAAGGTATGTATTACCTCACATGTATCTTTCTGTTTTGTTTTGGTGAGAACACTTTAATCTACTCCATTAGCAATTTTCAAGTCTATAATATATTGTTATTAACAATAGTCAACATTTTACAATAGATCTCTTAAGACTTAGTTGTGGGCTGGGGATGTGGCTCAAGTGCTCGCCTGGCATGCATGGGGCGCTGGGTTCAATCCTTAGCACCACATAAAAAGTAAAATAAAGATGTTATATCCACCAAAAACTAAAAAATAAATATTTAAAAAATTCTCTCTCTCTTTAAAAAAAAAAAAAAGACTTAGTTGTGCTGACTAAAAAAAAAAAAGTTTCTAGTGTTGGGGATCAAATTTAGGTCCTTGCACATTTTAGGCAAGCTCTGTGATACTGTTATACCCCCCAAGCCCCCAAATGTAAGACTGTTAGGAATAAAAAGGGCTAAGGAGAATAAACTTCTGGGTTTTTGTTTTGTTTTTTTTCAGTACTAGGTATTAAACCCAGGGTGTTGGGCATACTAGGCAAGCACTCAATCACTGAGTTATCTCCCCAGCCCTTTTTAAAATTTTATTTTGAGGCAGGGTCTTGCTAAGTTACTTAGGCTGGCCTCAAATTTGTGATCCTCCTTACCTCAACCTCCTGAGTAGCTGGGCTTACTCACCTGGCAAGAGTAACCTCTTATGTTAAAATATCTTACTGTGAAATGAATGTGCAAAACTAATTTGTTCCATTAATACGTATCAGGGGGCTGGGATTGTGGCTCATTGGTAGAGTGCTCGCCTAGGAATTGCAAGGTACTGGGTTCGATCCTCAGCACCACATAAAAATAAATAAATAAAGGTATTTAAAAATAATAAAATAGATACTTTAAAAAAATATTGTATCAGAAAGCTAATATCATCATTAAATAGATTTACTGCCAGATGTTTGGAAACTTACCAATGTAGCTTGTTTTTCTGTTTTTGTTTTTATAGTAAATGGTAAAGAATTCTTATATGTCAGTGTTTTGAATTGTTAACTAAAGCTTGATACGTTTTCTTTGCTTTATCATTTTTTCAATCTATATACATACACATTTAAGTATCTATTTGTTAAAAAAAAGGTTGTTCCCTTATGTAAACACAATACAGTTTTCAAAACAAGAAAACTTTATTATATCATGCCAGATAGATAAATAGTTAGTAGAACAATTCTGCTGTTAAAATGAACAGTAAGGGGCTGGGGCTGGGGCTCAGAGGAAGGGCGCTTGCCTAGCATGTATGAGGCATTGGGTTCAATCCCATGTAAAGTAAAATAAAACAAAACAAAGGTATTATGTCTACTCACAACTAAAAAATAAATGTTTTTTAAAAAAATGAACAGTAAGATAAACACTGATTTTAAAATGTCTTTGTAGTTGCAATAGCTGCTGGCCGGAAACTTGCCCATAGACTTTTTGAATGCAAAAAAGATTCCAAATTAGACTATGACAACATCCCCACTGTGGTCTTCAGTCATCCCCCTATTGGGACGGTTGGACTCACAGAAGGTAGGTATTTAAAACAAGGTCATTTTATTCCTTCTGTTCTCTTGTTGGCCCACTAAATCTTTCTCAGCCCCCAAATTACACTCCTTTTTTGGTTAGTCTCTAGGTACAGCTCCAATTTATTCCTCAGCTACTAATATTTTGAAAGTATGGTTTCTTTTCTCCACACTACCCTATTTGTCTTTCTGATGGTTCTTAGCTTACTTATTTGAACTAATTTTAAATTTAAACAAAAATTGCAAAAAGAGTATAAAGGATTCCTATATATCTTTAATAATTTTGCTTTATCATTTTTTTCATGCTATATACATTTAAGTATCTGTTAAAAACAAGGTTGTTCCCTTATGTAAACACAATACAGTTTTCAAAATGAGAAAACTTCAGTTGCTACAGTATTACCTAAACTTTAAATCTTATGCGAATTTTGCCAATTATCTAATGTCATTTTCTACATTTTTTCCCTCAAGTCCAGAATTTAGTCCAGATGATGTATTACCAGTAGCTTTTATACCTCTAGAGTATCCTTTAATCAAGAGACAAAATTCTTGAGCCTGTCTTTTTTTTTTTTTTTTTTTTTTTTAGTGTCATCGACATTTATTTTGTAGAATGTCCTTTATTTTGGTATTGTTTGATACATCTTGTGATTTAACTTAGGCTAAGTATTTCTGCCCAACTTTCTTTTTGATAGCTCAGTGTAATTATTTAGGTTTTTTTCTTTTTTGATAAATGCTTTTTTTTAATGTGCATTATAGATGAGGCTGTTAATAAATATGGAAAAGATAATGTGAAGATCTATTCAACCACGTTTACCCCAATGTATCACGCAGTGACCACAAGGAAAACTAAATGTGTGATGAAAATGGTTTGTGCCAACAAAGAGGAAAAGGTATGAAAAGAATTCAGTAAGCTAAACAATGCTTTGTAAAGTTGACAGGGATGCTGGTAGTTTCATTGTCTAAGACAGGGGTTGGGGGAGACCAAGTAGGTAAGCTTACGGGTTCAACTAGGCAGTTCCACTTTATCAACTATATATATATATATTATAGATAATATATATATATATATAAAATATACACACACATATATATCATATATATAATTTGTCCTTCATAGTGTTTTATTTAGAAAGAACTTTGCATTTCTCTTAAAAAATGAGGATAAGGGCTGGGGATGTCACATGTTAGGCAAGTGAGCAGTTGCCTCGCATTTGCAAGGCCCTAGGTTCAATCCCCAGCACACAAAAAAAACCGAGGATCAAAACCCACCAAGACGGGGGCTAGGGTTATAGCTCAGCGGTGGAGCACTTGCCTTGCACTTGTGAGGTACTGGGTTCTATCCTCAGCACCACATAAAAAATGAATAAATAAAATAAATAAAGATATCCATCTTTAAAAAAAATCCTTATTAAAAAAAACAAACAAACAAACACCAAGATGAGCTGGGGCTGTAGCTCAGCAGCAGAGTACTTGCCTAGTGTGGATGGGGCACTGGGTTCGATCCTCAGCACCACATAAAAGTAAACAAAATAAAGTCATTCTGTTCATTTACAACTACAAAAAAAAAATTTTTTTTTTTAAAGGAAAAACTGGACTGGGGTTGTGGCTCAGTTAGAGCTCTTGCCTTGCATGCATAAGGCACTGAGTTTGATCCTCAGCACCACATGAAATAAATGAATAAAGGTATTGTGTTCAACTACAACTAAAAAACAAAAACAGCTGTTTAAAAAAAACACCAAGAGCTGGTCAACATTGACCAGTAGACCAGAATAGCTAGGAAACAAAATACTGGTAAAGGTTAGAATATAATATAATTTTGAATTGGTGAAGTAGTTTATTCGGCCATTTTTTCTAATTTATGCCTTTCAGTTTTTGAGAGCCTGCTAAATTATTCTTGGTGTCTGCACCATTTTATATCCCCTGCACCCCTGTAATGTATAAGGTTTTTATTTTGTTCACTCCTTTGCCAATAATTGCTATTGTCTTATCTTTTTCATTAACAGCCATTCCAGGTGGGTGTGAATTGATATCTCATTGTAGTTTTGATTTGCATTTGAATCAGTTTTATTTTGACATTAAAAAAATAGGTTGGGGCTGGGGGTATAGCTCAGTTGGTAGAATGCTTGTCTCACAAGCATAGGGCCATGGGTTCAATCCCTAGCACCAAAAAAAAAACGGTTTAGGGCTGGGAATATAGCTCAGTGGTGAGCACTTGCCTAGTATGTGTGAAGCCCTGGGTTCATTTCTCAGCACTGCATATGAATAAATAAAATAAAGGTACATCAATAACTAAATAATAATAATAATAATAATAGGGCTGGGTTGTGGCTCAGTAACAGAGCATTTGCCTAGCATGTGTGAGGCACTGGGTTCAATTCTCAGCACCACATATGAATAAATAAAATAAAGGTCCATCAATAACTAAAAAATAATAATAATAATAATAATAGGGGGGCTGGGTTGTGGCTCAGTAACAGAGCACTTGCCTAGCATTGTGAGGCACTGGGTTTGATCCTCAGCACCACACATAAATGAATAAAAAATAAAGGTACATCAACAACTAAAAAATAATAGCAGTTTTAATTTTGGTCCTAAGCCAGACTATTAGGCTGTTTCTAGTTAAATAGTAAAATGGAACTTAGCAATATTGCTTAGAATGAGGATCTTCCCCACCCACTGTGCTGGGGATTGAACCCAAGGGCTCAGGCATGCCAGATAAGCACTCTGCTGGTAACCTGTATCCCCACCCAACTGTTAGGAATGAGAATGTACTTTTGTTTGTTTGGGTGGGTTTTTTTGGGGGGGGTAATCAGTATTGCTTGGGACAGTGGTTTAAATGAAGATTTGGATATTGTTTCCAACTTCTGTTGTCAAAAAAGAGTATAGTGTGTCTAATTTAGTGTGAGCCAAAACCCAGATATAGTCCCTAATTTACAGAATTCAGCACCCCCAAGGACTGACAGAAGCTGAGAACCAGAGCAGAGGAGGAGGGTGGCAGCAAAACAGAGCTTGTTATCTCAGTCCTGATGGCTCATTCATAGCCTAAGATTTCTTGATATTGGTCAGCAGGATCCCTGCTTATCTTGTTATATAAGTTATTTCCTCATGTCAGCCATCATTCATTTGATGAGTATTATTTGGCAGTCTTCTAAAGACTAAGTAAGACCTGCAATATGGAGAGTCAGAATATATGAGGTTCCTGCCATCGCCAGAGACTCTTTGTAAGATCAGTTGGATCTTAGTAGACCTTGCTGTTTAATGCACACATGATATTTGATTTGGGATTTTTGTTTTGTTTTGTTTTAAATTTATACACAAACCATCTTAATAATTTTTTTTAAAAAAACTTATCTTATTTGGGGCTGAGGTTGTAGCTCTATGGTAGAGTACCTGCCTAGCACATGTGAAGCACTGGGGTAGATCCTCAGCACCACATAAAAATAAATAAATATAGTGTGTTCATCTATAACTAGAAATACATTTTTTTTTTAAAAAAACTATCTTAATTGGCTTTATTTTTTAATCAAGAATCAGGTAATAAAGTTCCATAAAATAGAATGAGAGCTCCTATAAGTTGGAGTTTTGTAGACAAAGGCTAAAGAAAATAGAAACAAAGAACAAAACCATATTGTTCATTTCAAAGTTGCTTTTCTTGTGAAACAGAGATGGGGAGACAGATAATAGGAAAATAACTAGTTAACATTAGGTTATTTCAGTTACCCTTGTATAGGATTAAAGTAGGAAACTTCATTTTTTGCCAGTGGAGCTGGTCTACATCTTAACCATTTAGTTGTTTATAGAGCTTTATTTATTTATACGCAGTGCTGAGAATTGAACCCAGTGCCTCACACATGCCAGGCAAGTGCGCTACCGCTAAGCCACAGCCACAGCCCCTATCTTAACCATTTTTAAATGTACAGTTCAGTAGTGTTAAGTGTATTCTCTCCTCCCACCCCCCCAAATTGGTACTGGGGAGTTAACTCAGGGATGCTTTATCACTGAGCCACATTTCCGGCCTTTTTTTTTTTGGAGACAGAGTCTTGCTAAATTGCTGAGACTGTCCTCAAACTTATGACCCTCTTGCCTCAGCCTCCTGAGTTGTTGGGGTTACAGGTGTGCAGCACCACACACACCAGCTAATTTTTGCTTTTTAATGGAATGATAAATATATTATAGAACTGTTTGCTGAAGATAGACAACATATTGAGAAACTTCATGGTAAAATTTGATTAGAAACAAATACTCTTTACATCCTTCACATAGCCAAACAGCATATTTGGATTGAGTACTTCCCAAGTGCCATCATTATGTTCAGCCATGGGGATAGAGTGGGGAGCAGAAGCAGAAGGAATCCCCTTCAAGTAGTGATTAAATTCTGACTATGATAGGACCATGACAGAGGACTATTGGCACTGAGAGTTCATGCGATGGAATTTAATTTAGTCTGAAAGACACTACTCTATGGCTATTTTAATCATTAGCTCTTAAGAGAGGGAGAACAAACAGAGGGACACATTGTGCAAAAGAGAACATGGTTGGTACATGGGACAGAGTGAAGAGAACCTGAGGAATAGCTGTTTGATATGGGCTCGAGGAGGACATTGAAGCAGGCCTGTCCAGGGTCACAGTGCTATGCCGAATTAGGATTAAAAATATTCTAAGGGATTGGGGATATATATAGCTCAGTTGGTAAAGTGCTTGCCTCACATGCGCAAGGATCTGGGTTCAATCCCTAGCACCACTAAAAAAAAAAAAAAAACCTAAGTTTTTTTAGTTTTTTTGTTTCATTTTAGTTTTTGCCATGCTGGGGATAGAATCAGGATCTCATGCATGCTAAGCAAGCACACTGCGCTGCACACCCAGCCTATAGGGTTTTTTAATGTCATATTTCCTCTCATCACTGTACACCAAATAAATAATTTCTCTTTCATAATTTCTTTTTTCCCTAGGTGGTTGGGATCCATATGCAGGGAATTGGTTGTGATGAAATGCTGCAGGGTTTTGCTGTTGCAGTGAAAATGGGAGCAACTAAGGCTGACTTTGACAACACGGTTGCCATTCATCCTACCTCTTCAGAAGAACTGGTCACACTCCGTTGAGAACTTAGAGACTTCTGTGGCTGGCAGTTGGGCCAGTGGACCTTCTGAGATGAACCAATCAATCACTTTTACTTCCTGTTCCAGTTTTATATATTTCTTTATTTTAATCAGGATCTTCTGATAGCGGAAATTTTTAGTAAAGAAAGTAACTTATTTATGTAATCAGAAATGTGTTAATCCAAGGTTGATTTTCATTTGATCCTATTTCACAATAATTAATGTTTTAAAGTTGTTTTATTAACAGCTCTGTGCTAATGTTTTTTCCAGCCTCATTCCAAGTATAAAACTATATGAAGTACAATGAAGTTAATGTGCTTGAATGAATATAGCTTCCTAATTTTATAAAGGAAGAGGATGGCAGCTCTTTACATTTAAGTAATGCAAGTGCACAGAATCTATATTTTTTTGAAGCCAGTACTGTGTTCTGCATATTGCAAAGCTGCTTCAAGGATGTGACTGTTCTCTAATCCCCTATTTTTTTATTCTTTTAAGTGATTAAAAATGGGTTTAGTTCTTTTTTTGAGATGAAGTGCATCAAATTTGGGAAGGATTTGAAGAGACTGGTTAAATATGTGAGAGGCATTCTAGAAGTCATTCTTGTTTTCTGTAATAGGTGGATTCAGATACTTCAGAAATCCTTTCCTCTGCCAAGAATTCATAGCTCAGTAAATAATTTCAACATTTGTAAATGTTCCTGTCATTTTATCATTTTCTGATAACTGTTCCAAACATTCAAAAATAACAGCATTTTCTTCTTATAAAATTTATTATGAACTTAATCGACACTGGTTTATTTTCTAAGAATATTTTACATTGAGGGCTGGGGCTGGGGCTCAGTGGCAGAGTGCTTGCCTAGCACGTATATGAGGCACTGGGTTCAATCCTTAGCACCACACAAAAATTTAAAAAGATAATAATAAAGAAAATGCTGTTCATCTACAACTACAAAACTTTTTTAATAAAAAAATTTTTACATTGAAAGATCAAATGTCAAAAAGTGTGGGGAAGAGAAGAGGTGTCTCCTAAAAGTAAAGACCAGAGAAGTTGGGTATAGTGGCGTACACCTATAATTCCAGTTACTTGAGAGATTAAAGCAGGAGAATCACAAGCTCAAGGCCAGCTTGGGCAACTTAGCAAGACCTTGTCTGAAAAAATTAAAAGGACTGGGGATGTGGCTCAGTGGTATAGCACTACTGGATTTAGTCTTGGTACAAATAGATAATACCAGATGTATAAAAGAAATCTTAGGCAGATTGATGATTGATTTAGAAATAAAACCCAAGCAATTAGGTTTTTAGCACTTTATTTCCATTGTTTTATCAGCTAGGTAAGCTGGTATACTTTTCTGTGGTTTTCATTAATGATAAAGTGCTACTGGATTTTTTCATTAAGCTTTTCCTAAATGTCTTTCTGAGTGGTCATGGCCAGTTGCTACACTCATTTCTTAGTTAGACCCAATACCAATGAAAGAAAAGTATTGCATTAGTAACTAAGTTATGTGTTTGTGGTATAGCAAGAAAATAGGATCCCAAGCCCTGGACATTGATTGGGTCCCTTCCTTTTCCCACCAGCCTAAGATAGGGGGCCAAGCTTCTGGGCTCTGCTGTGCCCAGCTTCTGGGCTCCACTGGATTTCTCACTGCACAGGTCTGAAACTTGAAGTGTGCCTCTGCTAGGAAAAGGGACTTTCCCAGAAGTCACATCCATTCTAATATCATGTATTATTTGTTTTGTTTTTTGGTGCTGGAGATTTTTGCTCATGCATCGCATGTACTGTACCACTGAGTTATACTTCCAGCCCTAACACCATGTGTTCTTAATCCCATATGAATCCTCTTTGTGCTGCCTGTGTACTATTTCCATAGTAAAACAGCATGAAAATAACTACTCAAGTCCCAGCCCACATTTTTACCAAATTCTTGAGAACACCCAGGACCTTGAAGTGTTGTGGCCTAACAGCCTGTTACTCAAAGCACTGGGGAATAAAGATATTCAGGTCAGCATGTTGTATGATGTGTAGCACATTGTATGTGCTCAGATATTTTTTAAAGAAAAACATCCTTGCTTTGAAGTAACCTTGTACATAGTTTAGAGAGAAGACATTTCTATACTATTTCAAATAGGACAATTAAGGACAGAATGATCAAATGGTTTATTGACTAAGATGGGACACTTTTGGTTCTGAGGGTTTATCGGTGGTAAAGCTACTACCAGTGGTAGAACCTAACATTCAATACCCTAGGTTTGATCCCTAGCACTCACAAATTAAAAAACAAACAAAATAAAACAAAAAAACACTCTTTAGAGGAATAGAACTCAGTGGTAGAACATAGGCTAGGAGGCTGTGTTAAATCCCCAGCATTCAAAAATAAACACAAATAGGCACAAATTGGAACTGTTCCAAACAAATGAAATACTCATCTAGTTACACATTATTAGGTAAAAGTATCCTAATGTGGGAAAACAGGAAGGCTTTAAGAAGATTAGGATTGAGGGACTGGGGTGGTGGCTCAGTGGTAGAGTGCTCGCCTAGCATGCAAGAGGCACTGGGTTTGATTCTTGGCACCACATAAAAACAAACTAATGTATCCACCTAAAACTAAAGATACTTAAATAAATATTTTTTAAAAAAAGATTAGGGGGGCTGGGGATGTGGCTCAAGCGGTAGCGCGCTCGCCTTGCATGTGTGCGGCCCGGGTTCGATCCTCAGCACCACATACAAACAAAGATGTGTTTGTTTAAAAAAAAAAAAAGATTAGGATTGAAATTCGGGGACTATAGAAGAGAAAGAGTAGATAGAAAGTACAATGTAGACAGAATTGTATTGCAGCTTAACAAACTACCTTAGCTTAAAACAAACTTTCTTAAATCTCATGATTGTGTGGTCAAAAAGTAGATCAGGTTTCAGCCAGATAATCTTCTATTGGTGTTAACAGAGGTCATCAGGTAGAATTCAGCTGGGCTGGTCTGCAGTCTTTAAGTTATTTACACTGTCAACTTTGGAGGGGCGCGGGGGGGGGGGGGGGGGGGTGGTGGATGAGGGAAGTCTGGCCTCTGCCTGGCCTCTGCTGGGACTGGCAACCAGAATGCCTACAGAGCTCTGAGCTGCCAGAGAATGTTCTAAGAACCCTAGGCATATGCTGCAAGCTTTATGACCTCACCTTGAAATTTCTAGAATGTCACTTCTGCCACATGATAATTGGCTAAGTAAATCACTAAGGCCAGCTCAGATGTAAGAGGAAGTAAATTACACTTCACTTCTAAAAAGGAAAAGGTAAAGAATTTGCAGCCATCTTTAATCACTCATACCTGGGATTTTATAAGCTTAACATCACCTTTGTGTGGCTTTTCTAGTGGTTTTGTTGTTAAAGTATGTTTCCATAACAACAAAACTATATTGTCATATATGAAAGGAAAGTAACCAGGACACTTGGAGCGACCAAGAGATCTTTATTTGGTGGTGTCTGACAGGGAAGGAAGAGAAAAAGAGAACAGGGAAAGAGAAGAAAGGAAGGGAGAGACCAAAGCCAGAGGGAGAGAGAGAAAGGGGCGGGGGGGACAAAGTGCAAGAGGAAGATGGGAGGGAGCCCGGAAGGAAAGAGTTTTTGTTTGTTTGTTTTTTTAGAGAGAATTTTTTTAAATATTTATTTTTATTTTCGGTGGACACAACATCTTTGTATGTGGTGCTGAGGATAGAACCCAGGCCGCACGCATGCCAGGCGAGCGCGCTACCTCTTGAGCCACATCCCCATCCCCCAGGAAAGAGTTTTTATAGCTAAGATCTAATGGAGTCTCTGAGTCTACAAGCTGCCTTGTTGGCATACAGTGATTGGATCATATAGTAGTTGCTAAGGGTATCATCTTCTGCCCTGAGGCAGACCAGATAAGGGTCTGAATGTGGGTTTCTGTTGCACCAGATGGGTGGGAGTTGTGTTCAGCCTTGAGGCAAACAAGCAATAAAGAACCAGATGGATGGGGATTGAGTGGTCCCTCCACCCTGCAGCTAACAATATGGTAGGTCTGTGCTACATGTTCACCTTGTGAATGTCATTTTCCACTTTGGTCAATCATTTCTGTCTTCTATGTTGTGTGACAGTATCATTTCTGGCATGTGATGCAGCAAGTTTATATGCAAGAATACAAAGTATGTTACTGCCGGGTTTCTGTTCTCACGACTAAAAGGCTCAGGGGTCACTCCAGGTAAACTGGGCTAATTGGGCTGCACAAAATAACCACACAAAAGACACAAATACCTTTTTCTTTGGGGTCCCTGTGACGGCTTCTCTGACCTTAAAGTTCCACAGGAAGAGAGAGAGCACACACACACACTGACCCCTTTTATTGAGGAGAAGCTATTCAAGTGAGGCAAGGGGTCAGGTTTCAGGGGACTGAGACTCATCTTCATGATCTTCACTGTTAGCAGGTTGACTGACATCTGGGTAGGCCACACACCCAAGGCCACAGTAAGAGAAGGGACACACACAAGGCACTTCCATGGAACATTCTATCCTAAACAGGGCAAGGGGTTATATTACAAAGGAACAGGTGAGCATAGCTTCACCCATGGGGCTGTAGCAAGACACATCCATGCACGAGACACCGACCCTGGAACCCAAGAAGGGTGGGGAAAGCTCTGCCACATTTCTGTGACTGAGCGCCTCAGCACCCAGCCAGGGAGTGTGACTCAGTCACGTGCAAAGTTGGTCTCCCACATGTTACATGATTTTTTTTATTTGTTCTTTTGATATACATCACAGTATAGTGTATTTTGACATACATACATGGAGTATAACATTCTAATTCTTGTGATTGGACATGATGTGGAGTTTCACATATATGAACATAAGAAAGTTATACCGATTCATTCTTTCTTATTCCAAATTCCCCCACCCTTCCCTTCATTCCCCTTTGTATAATCCAGTGAATTTCTATTTTTCTCACTCCCTGTTACATGATTTTATTTATTTTTTAGTTGTTGACAGACCTTTATTTAATTTTTATGTGGTGCTTAGAATCGAACCCAGTGCCTCATACATGCCAGGCAAGTGCACTACCACCGAGCCACAGCCACAGCCCCTGTTAATGATTATTGACACTAGAATTTGTAGTGGAGAAGAACAAACATTTGAGCCTTTTACCTTTTTGAGAAATGATGTATTAGGGTTCTCAAGAGAAATAGAGTAATATGATGTGAATATATATTTAGAAAGATTTATTATAAGGAATTTGCTCATGATAGTGTGGAGGCAGGGAAGTCTAAAATTTGCATTGTGGGTCAGCAGGCTGGAGACCCAAGAGAGCCAATGTTTCAGATAAAGTCTAAGGCCATCGCTAAAGAATTCCCCCTTATTCTGAAAGAGTATATTTTGTTCTATTAAAGCCTTCAACTTATTGATTATGGCCCACCTACATCATGGAGGGCAATCTGATTTACCCAAAGTTTACCAAATTAATAAACAAATGTTAATCTCATCCAAAAATATGCACTAAGTTGATACAGTAATCATTACAATTCTAATCCTTTTCAACTTCGAAGCTCGACATCTTAAAACCATACCTAGAATCCAAATAGACAGTAATAAGGTCATACTGTTACAATAGAGAGGCCGCTCAGAAAACACTCAAAGACCAAATTTAAAACAATTGATACCTGGCCGGAACTACTTCTCACAGAGGCTGAACGGGTCTTTGAGAGAACAGCCTCCATCTGACTGGCTTGAATATTTAAGGGAGAAAACATCCTATGGTATTTCACAGATAGCAAGCAATCAGACTACAGAGGCTGAAAAGGCAGCAGAGCAAGAGACAGACAACCACATCCTGGGTTCGAGCACTGCTGTGGGCATATATCCTGGGTTCGAGTACGTTTGTGGGGTACAAAGAACAGAAAAACAATCTTTTTTTAATTTATAAGGAACAGCTTTCATTTTGATTTCTCAGAAATAGTTCACATGATAGAAATGGAGTAGAAATGGAGTCACTATGGCTATGCTTACTTGTACTTATCTACAATAGCTCCTATATTTAATAATTGTCTAATTTAGCTATACTTATCTTGTAACTTAACCTATATTTATCTGTCACTATCTATGACTATATTTAACCTATGGGAACACACACTTACTTGTCATCTTTTATTGTCTATGTCTTATCACTAACATCCTTAAATTCTATGTCTATGTCCTACATAGACATATGTTACTTCGTCTATCCTACAACTACAGCATACTAAGGTAACTTCACATCATTAATTCTATAACACTTATTTCTTTATTATCCTTTATTTTATTAATCTATACCTTTTCATCCTAATCTATGATTTATTTCTTATAAACTGTATTGATTAGCTCAGACCATAACAATACTTTCACCTATCATGATGACCACTGTCTTACATACAACACCTATAACTGAAAACACAAACCCTTTTCCCAAAAGAGGATGCAAAAAGTATGTGGTTGATGTTTATTCTTTTTTAATAAAAATTCTTGAGGTGCTAGTGATAAGACCCAGGTCTCGCACGTGCTAGGGAAGCATTCTACCCCTGAACTATATCCCCAGGCCATGTTTACTCTTCTTGATATCCTATAATTTAAATTCTGTGATGTAAATTTAATATTTAAATACTGCACAATAAAGGATAAGAATGAAAACAAAGATATCTGATAATGTATGTGATACATGCTAGCAAACAAAATAAGGAGGAAATAGTCAAGACAATTATACTTCTTTTTTCTGTAACTGGTCACATTCTAGCTGGTGCCCCCCCACACATTTTTAATTAATGCATTATAGTTGTATATACTGATTCGTTGTTACATATTCATTAATGCACACAATACACAGTATAACATAATTTGACATATCATTCCCCATCACTTTGTAGTTGATGTTCATGACACCAACTACTAGTTCTTTGCCTGGGGAGGTGACCCGTACTCTTTTTCCTGAAAGTGTCTGTGCCATTAGTAGTCCAACTTGAATTGGGTTGCTATAGTTTTCCACATTAATAACAGGACATGATAATACTAAGTGATACCTTAGGGGATCTCCAGTGTTTCACTCTCTTATCTCCATTGTGGAGCAGCTGTCAAACTTCCCCTTGGTGGTCAAAAGCAGACACTGCCAACACTCTAACTCCTTTCTGTGCCTGTGGACTCAGGGACATGAGGAGCCCAAACTAGTTGAGTGGTTGGCTTACTTTCCAGCTCAAGAAAATCTTTGTTATGCTGCTTGTAGAAGCATTCCTCCTATTGGAAAGAAGACTTCAAGATCAGCAAATATAATATTACATAAAATGTACTATAAATGTAATATAAAAATATGTAATTATATGTAAACATAATATTCTTTTTAATTTTTTTAAATATTTATTTTTTGGCTATAGATGGACACAATATCTTTATTTTTATGTGGTGCTGAGGATTGAACCAGGGCCTCATGCATGCTAGGCAAGCACTCTACCTCTTGAGCCACAACCCCAGCCCCCATAATACAATATTCTTGTTCCCAGGATCAAGGAGCAAAAATGTTTCTAGTAGTTCACTGGGAATAGTACCAAGTGGGGCCACTCACTTCTACCCTTGATTCTTATTTTTTTTAATTAATTTTTTTGTTTTAGGTGGACACAATATCTTTATTTATTTTTATGTGGTGCTGAGGATCGAACCCAGTGCCTCCAGCATGCCAGGGCAGCGCGCTACCACTTGAGCCACATCCTCAGCCCCCCCTTGATTCTTGGGCCCATGAATCCTGGCTATGAGCAGAATGGCACTGATAGACACTGATTCAGAGCATATACAGCTTGCTGGACAACTTTCCCCTGCCCTGCAAGGTATTGGCAACAAGCTGGAACTGTAAGTGAATCTTTAAAAGGCTATGCCACTATTTCATCAAGCCAACTACTCCAGGATGGTGGGGGACGTGGTAAGACAGTATATTCCATGACCAAAGATCCATTCCTGTCAGAACCCGCTGACAATCTGTAGTTCCTGATCGGGCTGTAACAGCAGAGATGCTGAAAGAAAGACACGCACGCGCGCGCGCACACACACACACACACACACACACACACAGACACACACAGCAAGTAGGAATGAGCACCGCCTTTACTTTTTCTCTTTTTCTTTTATACAGCATTGTTAATTAAAACAAGGAAAAGGAAAAAACATCCTTTCAGCAGCTTAATCCTTTCAAACATGGATAAACATTCTCAGAAAAACTTTGTTTATGGTCACAGTGCTCTGTATTTCTTATCATTTAACTTGTGGTTAGTTACTTCCTGGCAAGTATATATATATATATATATATGAATTTTACACTTGGCAGAACATTCTTTTATCTTCTTAAGACAGCAACAAGGACACAGTTCAAAGAGTTCATAGTTTCTCACAGAACCCCTTGTTTTGCTAAGTACAGCAAAACTTAACTGTGTGCGTGAGCACACACATTGCCATACTTTATTTGCTGTGAAGTGAGTTCCTTGATTAGAAGAAGCTGTGCTTTGTGAGGTACTATGACGGTAGGTGAGTAATTCTATAAATTCATGGATGGCAGTTTTGGCAGAAGTCTTGTGTGCAGGAAGGCAAATCTATCCTAAATGTCTATTCCAGAAAATAATACAATAAAAGCGGTTCAATGTAATCAACTTGCCACCAGGAAATTGCTTGATCTCTCTGGGGAATGTTGTCATATATTGCTGATCATTCAGCTGGCAGATCAGGCATTCAGCAGTGACCACCGTCAAATTAGCCTTAATGAATTTTTTAAAAAATATTTACTTTTTAGAAGTAGTTGAACACAATATCTTTATTTTATTTATTTATTTTTATGTGGTACTGAGGATCGAACCCAGGGCCTCACATGAGCTAGACAAGCGCTCTACTGCTGAGCCACAACCCCAGCCCAGCCTTGATGAATTTTAAGTCTGTGTCACTGAGCCCATGCATATCCTTCATCCTTGTTCCAATGGCCACTTTGTTCATGAGCGCTGGGGTAGTGATAAAGGTAGCTAGGGAAAGAGGCTGGTATCTATAAACCATGTCATCCTATCCATTTGATTACTGAACTCCTCTGCTGAGGTCACTTGTGTGTTGATATGGGACACAAATATATTTTTACCCATTCAGAAAGGTCAATTCACATAGCTTCCCCAGATTTCCTTGACACCAGCTTATTTGTGTTTTGGTTTTGTTTTTATTTTGAGGACAAGGGATTGAACTTAGTGGCACTTAACCCCTGAGCAACATCCACAGCTCCCCTTTTTTTTAAATATGTATTTTTTAGTTGTAGTTGGACACAATATCTTTATTTTACTTTTGTGTGGTGCTGAGGATCGAACCCAGGGCCTCGCATGTGCTAGGCGAGTGCTCTACCGCTGAGCCACAATCCCAGTACCCCCCCCAGCCCTTTTTAACTTTTATTTTGAGATAGGATCTCTCTAGGTTACTCAGGGACTTGCTAAGATCATAGAGTGCTGGTGCACGCACCCAATTTTATTATTTGGTGCATCAGATAACACCTGGTTTATGATGGGCAGTTCAGATTTCACAGCTTGTGATTCTCCTGCCTCAGCCTCCTGAGCTACTAGATTATAGGCATGCACCACAACATCCAGCTCTTGTCACCAGTTTTCAGTCATGTTCTTCCCAAGTCCCTGATGACAGCCCAGACTTGCTATGTTCAATTCTCCCAAGCAAAATGTACAACCAGGTGCCCTGCCTGAAGTTCTGCCTGCTGGGAGGATTTTTCCTCACCACTGTCCTTCAGGGATGCTCTCCAAAGAAGCTGCGGTGCTACTGCTGCATATCCTGCAGAAACCTGTAAAACAGGCTGGAGTTTTCTCCTTATTCATCAGATCAGAGGAAGCTTGCCATTAGGTCATTGATACAGGCTGGGAGAAGGTAATGTGGCAGGATTAGATCACGGGTATTTGAGCCATTCCATTTAATTTATTTGTGCCTTGGAGACCTGCTCAAGACCAGTCAAATATACCATTTCTACTTGATGATAGAGTGCTGGTGTACGTACCCAATTTTATTATTTGGTGCATCAGATAACACCTGGTTTATGATGGGCAGTTCAGATTTCACAGTGACCCATGGTTAAACCTTCAGCTTCTACTAAGACCCAATACCCAATAGCAATTCAGGGGGGAAAAAAAAGTTTCTTCACGTTGGGGATGATGTAGCTCAGTGGTAGAGTACTTGGCTAGAATGTGCAAGGTCGTGAGTTCTATCTCCAGGGAGGAGGAGGAGAGGAGGAGAAGAAGAAGAAAAAGAAGTAATTCTTTACAGAGGATGGTAGGGCTTTGCTTCAGAATCCCAAGGGCTTGCACTGTAGTTCTCCTCAAGAGGCCTTTTGAAGGCTTCTAGGCTTCTAGCAATTTCTCTGCCACTGGCAATTCACACACACCATTGGATCTGCTGGTTTGTACAGCCCAAGATGTGGTGTACCTTTCTCATCAGTCTGTTGCAGAACCTTCTCTTGATCTAGATTTTGCAGAAAAAAAAAAAAAAAAAGCAGTTTTTTGGGTCACTTGGTAAATGGGCTTGAGTGACACAACAAATGAAGAATATGTTGTTTTCAAAATCCAAAGAGGCCTGCTTGATGTTGTGACTCCTTTATGGTTGTAGAAGGGCCAGAATCAACAACTTATCCTTTACCTTAAAAAGGGTATCTCTCTACATGCCCCATACTAGTGGGACCCTAGACTTTTCCCTTAGGTAAATTTCCCACTCCCTGGCATGTAAATATGCTACCAAAAGAGTTGTTAATTCTTACGCTCTAGATCCTATCAGCAAAAGGCTTCAATTCAATGGACCAGTGTGATTATCTTGAAGAAGGGAAAGGCAAGAGCCCTGAGAACTAAATTATGACAGGCTGGAGAGTTGATGTGTTTCTGAGAAAAGACAGTGAAGGTGTGTTTCTGGCCTTACCAGATGAAAACAAACTCTGGTGGCCTTTATTGATAAATATGGGGGAAATGCGTTTTCCAGATCAACAGCTGCACACCAGGTACCAGGTACCAGCTGCAATTGGAGTTCCCACCTGGTTATGCCCATGATGATCTATTGTCATCCTCTAAACTCCATCTGTCTTCAAATGGAGGCCAAACAGGTGAGCTGAATGGGAACATGGTGGGGGTCACCCTTCTGCTGTTTTCAAGTCCTTGATGGTGGCACTAATTTGGGGAATCCCTCCAGGGATGCAATATTGCTTCTGACTTACTATTTTGCTAGGTAGAGTCAGTTTTAGTGGTTCTGTTTGGCCTTTCTCATCATAATAACACTCATTCCACAGATCAGGGGACCAATGTGGAAATTCTGCTGGTGGCAGAATATGTCTATTCTAATTATATATTCCTGAACTAGAGAAGTACCTACAGGATGGGTTCTAGGATCCACTGGGCCCACTGAAGACAGACCGGAGTTAAAATTGCATAGATCACCTGACCTTAAGCTCTTACTCTGACTGGTGGAACACAGTAACATTTTTGTGCCTTGAAATTAGTGTCAGTTCAGACCCTATGTTCCTGAAAAGTTGGATTATTTCCTTTTCCCCAATGCACAGGTTAAAAATCATAAGTCCTTTTGGGAGAGGATGGTAGAAAGACAATTTTTGGTGGTGTAATAGGGTCCTTCCTCAAGGGAACCGTCCTCTGCTTCATTCAAGGTGTCTAGGTCTATAAACTCAATCAAATTCAGGAGTTGATTGAAGGGCTATGACACTCTCTGTTTTAGGTTTCCATCTATACTTCTGTTCACTTGACCTAGATTTCTTCCAATTATACATAGAATGTAAGGTTTAATAGCTTGTCCATCTATTTCACTTCTAGAAACACCATGAGAAACTAGTTGACGCCATAAGTCAGGCCCTTCTGATTAACTGCTAACTTTAGTATCCATTATAGTAATCACACCTACTTGCCTTTGGCAATTAGTTGCTGCCACTTGGCCCCTGTCACTCTAGGATCCTAGATGTTCAATTAGATTTTATGTGCAATAAGAGAAGAATATGACTTTTCATGTGGTGTCAGATTATTCTTGGATGTCAAAGGCTTTTTTTCTTAGGCATTTATTGATGACTTTTTTCCTTTCTTTCTTTTTTTGTGGTGCTGGGGATTGAACCCAGGGCCTCCCATACTGAGCCCTTTTTATTTTCATGAAATTATGTCAAATGGATGGAGTTAGACACCATTATGTTAAGCAAAATAAGTCAAACTCAGAAGGTCGAAGGTCATATGTTTTCTCTCATATGTGGAAGCTAGAGAGGGAAAAAAAAAAGGAAAAAAAAAAGGTGGGAGTGGAGCTCCTAAAATTTAAAGGGAGATCAGTAAAAGAAAGGGACCAAGGGGAGAGAGGTGGGAAGGGAGAGTGGAAGTGCTGGGGTGTGATATTGGCCAACTTATGTTGTTATATTGTGTGGATGTACAAATATGCAACAATAAATTCCATCATTATGTACAACTATAATGCACCAATTAAAAAATATGGAAAAGTGGGCTGGGGTTGTGGCTCAATGGTAGAGCACTCGCCTAGCATGGGTGAGGCCCTGGGTTTGATCCTCAGCACCACGTAAAGATAAATAAATAAAGGTATTGTGTTCATCTACAACTGAAAAATATTTTTTTAAATGTGGAAAATATACATTTTAAAATATTTTACCTATTTTTTATTTGTTCTAATTAGTCATATATAATAGTAGAATGCACTGTGATACATGACATATAGATGGGGTATAATTTCTCATCCTTCTGGTTTTACGTCATGTAGAATCCCACTGGTCATACTGTTATATATGTACATAGGGTAATAATGTCTTATTTATTCTACTGTACTTCCTACCCACATATCCCTCCCCCTTCACTCCCCTCTACCTAATCTAAAGTAACTCTGTTCTTCCCTAGCACCCTTCCTTTATTGTGAATTATTATCCACATATCATAGAAAACATTCAGCCTTTGATTTTTTTGGAATTGGCTTATTTCACTTAGCATGATATTCTCCAGTTCTGTCCAGTTACCAGCAATAAGGCTGAGTGATACTCAATTGTGTATATATATGTGTATAAATGTGGTATATATATGTGTGTGTGTTTGTGTAAAATGTGATATATATATATATATCTCACATTTATATATATTTTATCCATACATCTGTTGAAGGGCACCTAGGTTGGTTCCACAATTTAGCTTTTGTGAGTTGAACTGCTGTAAACATAGATGTGGCTGTGTCACTGTAGTATGCTGATTTTAAGTCCTTTGGGTATAAACTGAGGAGTGGGATAGCTGGGTCAAATGGTGGTTTCATTCCAAGTTTTCTGAGGAATCTCCATACCACATTCTGTAATAGTTGCACCAATTTGTAGTCCCACCAGCAATGTATGAGTGTACCTTTTCCCCCACATCCTTGCCAACATTTATTGTTGTTTGTATTGTAGATGTTCAATAACTAGCTGTTAACTTCAGTGTTTATTAATTATGTTGTTGATATACAGTCCTGGTGTTGGAAATTTAGTAACAAACAGGATACGTTTTGATTTTATATTGCCATGTAACAAACCACTCCAAAACTCAGTGGCTTAAAATGATAATCATACCTCTATAGATTGACTGCTACACTTGGTCTGGTAACTCTGCTGGGGGTCATTTGGTCTGGGCAAGCAAGAGAACCCAAGGCATGTTCTTTTCATGGCTGTGGAAGTTGTGTAAGAACTAAATCTTAAATGTTAGCGTCCTTTTTTCCTCAAAAAAAAAAAAAAAAAAAGAACTTTGAAATTGAATGTAGCCATTCCTTTGTACATCCCCATCTTAATGTTGAAATTCTGTATTTCTCTAAATTGTTGGATAAAAATACATTTTTATTTTCAGACACAGTCTGGTTAAATTGGCCTCAAACTTGTGATTCACCTGCCTCAGCTCTCCTAATAGCTGGAATTATAGGCATGTGCAAAGTATTCAACCATTAGTGACTTTTGAGATTCCAGTTTTAGGGCATTGGTAGGGAGAAAAAGTAAAATAAAAGTGGTTGAAAAGAAGTCTGGGGATGTAGTCCAGTGGAATGTTTGCCTAGCAAGGCCCTTAGTTCAATCCCCAGCACTGAAAAAAAAAAAAAAAAGGTGGTTTAAGAAATATTTCATAGATACTTCATGATGAGCAAGAAGTGACAGAGCAAACTAAAAAAACAATCATTCAAACACTGATTTTTTTTTTTTTTTTTGTCCTGGGTATTGACCCAAGGGCCTCAAGCATGTTAAGCAAGAGTTCTACCACTGACCCACACCCCTAGTCCCAACACCAAACATTTTTTTAAGGGATAAGGATATATTTATCCTCCTTAATCTCATGCAAACCTCCAAGAGAGATCTGTGGTTCCTCAGATGTACAACCCCAAATTTGAAAAATGGCCCCAACCTTCTGTTCCATCCTTATCTGCCTTCTCATACTCCACATTCCAGCTGGACTGGAAGGACGACTCATCTATCCAAGCCTACACCCTCTATCTGGCAGGGATGATTTCTTTGCTGTTGGCAGCACCATCTTCTCTCATTGTCTCTCTTCTGGTACCCTGCTCATCCTAAGAACTTGATCTCTCTCCACAGAGTGAACCCCTCTCTTCATAGACAAAGCAAGTTTTCTGTCTTCATTCCAATGAATTTCAGTTGTGTCTTTCAGATTGCTTTGTCTCACTCAGGCTGATCAATACTCTGGGTTTTTGTAGGGTTGCTTTGTCTGCTAGATTACGATCTTGAAGACAGAAAGTGTGTCTTATTTATTTTATATTTATTTATTTTTCCTCACACTATTTTTGATCCTCAAATGTGGAATAAAAACATGCTCCAGGGACAGGTGAATCAGTTTATCCCAAGACATTAATCTTCTTCTTATTTACAAAGTTAACGCTTTTTGACAGATGTGTTCATTGCTTGACTAATACTTAATGAGTGCAGCCTATGTACCAGGCTGGGTACTAGAGACTTACAATAGACACAACTCTGCCTATGGGAAACTTAACACTCAGGTGTCTAATACCTTTGTCTTTTGGGGAACTATTTAGAAAACCACTATTTCAGTTTACCAAAAATATTTTACCATAATGGTAGTAGAATTCTATGATCAATGCCAAGACTCCTGTCACTCAGTGTTGACATTCTGGATGTCTCTTCCCCTTGAATGTAAGTAAACATGAACATGAAGGGATATCATGCCTTTTAGTATATTATAGAAAAAGGGCCTTGCAAATGTAATCAATGTGATAACACAGCAGTTGAGTAGATCTGTCCTAATTGGGTGAAGTCAAAAAAGAGCAAGTCACGGAAATTTTAGATTTGAAGACAAACTCTCCTGCTGGTCTTTTTGAAGCATGTTATAAAAAATTCAGGAACTTCAATAGAATGAATCAGACTTAATTTTCCCATGTTCATATGTGAATACACGACCAGTGTAACTCCACATCATGTACAATCACAAGGATGGGAAATTATACTCCATGTATATATGATATGTCCAAATACATTCTGCCATATATAACTAAAAAAAATAAACAAAAATATTGTCATTAAAAAATAAAATAAAATCTGGGAACTGATTGTGAAACACAGCCTTTATTTTTAAAAAATTAAATTACATATGCCTACAATTACATAAATTACAATTAAATATGATTAATTACAATTAAGTAAATTACATTCAACAAAGGTTAAAAACAAAGGGCTGGGATTGTGGCTCAGTGGTAGAGCGCTCATTTAGCATGTGTGAGGCCCTGGGTTCGATCCTCAGCACCACATAAAAATAAATAAAATAAAGATATTAAAAAAAACACTCAAAATATACCATTCCTGGTAATATTTTCGTTACCCATTCTATTGAGGTTATTTACCTTCACTGTATTAGTTTGGTGGAAATACTACATAGTGATGTAATACACATTACTTCCCAATTACTCATTCAGTGATATTGCATTAGAAGCTTGAAATTGGTCATGACAGTTGGTATTGACACCACAGACATTGGGAATATTACAATTGGGGCTTCCCTCCCCACCAGTCCAGGTACACTTTTACCAATACTCCTGGAAACCAAGTAGATAGTGTTCCCAAAGGGACATAGAAAGGGGAGCAGAGTTGGGGAGAAAATATTTAGTATGTTGAGTTTTGAATATGTTGAATTTGAGGGTCCTGTGGAATATCCATGTGGACGTTAGAGACTGAAATCCAGAACTATTTTAGTTGGAGAAAGAGGTTAGAAGTATCAAATCAACACATAGGAGTTTTATGAAGGCAAGTTAACCGTCTGAGAACACATCCTTTTAGATTGTATTAGTTTTTTTCTAAATGAATTATGTTGCCTTGTTCATATCTAATTCAATAGCTATTATTTATTAGATGGTGTTGAGATTCAATACCAGGGCCTTATTCATGCCAGACAAGTGCTGTACTGTTGAGCTACACTCTAACCCTCAATAGCAATTTGCAAAAGATCTTCACCTTTTGTAAGTCTTTCAATAGCTAGCAATTTTATGCTTTCACATTTTGTCAATTTATGCAATATTGAATTAGATTACATAATTACAATAGCAAGTACAACTCCCATAAACCAGTTTGGGCACACAGTTGACTCTTGGTAAGCAAATGATTTAACCAATGGGAGCAAAAGTTTAAGAGTTTTCTAATAAGTAGCCCACACAGTTTGGAGTACAATTAGCACCAGTCAGTATGTTTGTCAATTAGGGAGAGATGGTCAATTAAGAGAACCTCTACTGTAACAATAGCAATCGCTCAAATGTATGCTTGATTATGTATCAGATGCTATGCTTCCATGAACCATGTCTCTACTCAAAATCATATAAGGTATTAAAAAGGTGAAGTAAAGAATAAAAATCCTTTATTTCAAGCAATCTGCCACCCATCTTATATTTAAAACAAAAATGTCATGGGCCCAGGGTTGTGGCTCAGTGGTAGAGCGCTTGCCTAGCATACATGAGGCACTGGGTTCTATCCCTGGCACTACATACAATAACCAAATAAAATAAAGATATCGTGTCCATCTACAACTACCAAAAAAAAAAAAAAAATTCCCATCTGAGTATTACAACTTGTTGCCTGATCTCTAAGATCATTGCCTTGAAAACCTTCTAACAGGATTGAGAAAGTAACTCAGTGGTAGAGTGCTTGCCCACTGAGTGCAAGGGCCTGGGCTCAATACTATAAAAATAAAACTGAAAAAAATCTATATGTTAAGATCTTTTTTTTTTTTTTTTTGCTTACTTAAGTATGGCAAATCTATATGTACCTCAGTATACTTAATTAATTTACATGTATTTATGTACATAATCCCAGCCTATATATTTTATTTTTTGGCAACTGCTATATATCAAATTTCCAATTAGTGTAATTAGTGGTGAGTTTGCTTAGGTGTCATGAGACTTTTGTGATTTTGTAATGGGTCTATGTTGTCAAAAGTAGTCTTTTCTTTCTTTTTTCTTTTTTTCTTTTCTTGTGGGTGCTGGGAATTAAACCCAGGGCCTGTGCATGTTAGGCAAATACTCTATCACTGAGCTACATCCCAGCCCAAAAGTAGGACTACTTTTTCCTCCCCGAAAAATGTAGTCCTAGGGGATGGAGATGTAGCTCAGTGGTAGAGCCCTTGCCTGGCACTCTGGGTGGGTTAGTAGTAACAACCTAATCTGACAAATGCTTTTGGGTTTTTGTGTATAAGTAATGATGAAGAAGTACCTCTGTAGCTACTGAAAACAATGACACTAGACAGGGAGTGAGTGAAAACTGCTGGCCATCTTGGTGTGAGTGTGTAATATTTTTCTTTTTAAGAATTTTTAAGATTTTTTTTTCAAAAAAAATTACTTCCTATTAAAATTTAAAAAAAGAATTTTTTCAGTTGAAGATGGACGCAATATCTTTATTTATTTTTATGTGGTGCTAAGTATTTGCTTTACATGTGCGAGGAAAGTGCTCTACCACCTAGCTACAACCTTAGCCCCTTCTTTTTCTTTTTTTAGTTTTATTTCTTTTCTCTTTAAGTTGCTTATGGCCTTGCTAAGTTGCTGAGGCTGGCTTTGAACTCACTTTCCCCTGCTTCAGCCTCCCACATTGCTGGGATTACAGGCATGCGCCACTGTGCCTGGATCTCTTTCTTTTTATTAGTATAGTATGATTGTAGATAATAATGGGACTTGTTATATATTTGGTCAATTTCATTCCTTGATACCTCCTTTCTCCCTCCTCTTTTCCCTCCCTTTGGTCCTCTTCCTCTATCCTACTGGTCTCCCTTCTATTTTCATGAATTCTTTTTTCTAGAATTCTATTTTTAAAAATTCTCCCATTCTTTTCCTTTTTTCTCTCTATTGTCCATAACATGAGAGAAATCATACAATCCTTGACTTTCTGAGTCTGGCTTATTTCCCTTAACATAATGCTTTGAAGTTCCATCCATCTTCCTGCAAATGGCACACTTTTATTCTTTATGGCTTAATAAAACTAGTTTTGCTATCTTCTGATTGCTGTTTTGGTTGATTTAATGGGTAGCAGCAATGGTTGCAGGCAATGGGATATCTGTTATATTTACTCTCTCTGAATAAAGTAGTTTCCATTAGCCCATAGACAATAGTATCTTAGTATTCTGCTTCAGTGTATTGGGCACGTCCTGAGGGTTTTTCTTTCTTTCTTTTGTTTTGGTGGTGCTAGGGATCAAACCCAGGTCCTTGCACACACTAGGCAAGCTCTGGATATACCACTGAGCTACATCCAGTCCCATCCTGAGGTTTTGACCAGATTCTTCAATGCCTTAAGCACAACACAGCAAGGAGAGCCAATTCCTTACGATTGGTTACCACTTATAACATGCTTTCAAAATAGCTGAAATTTATGAAAACTATTTAAAAAGAGGTCTCACTTACAAATTACCAGGACAATGAAAGACACAAAATTGTATTGAACAAACAAGAATTTTCACTCTTTAAGTGGTACTACTTTCCCTCATCCATCTTTATTTTTCCCTCCAGTATTGGGGATTGAGCCCGGGTTGCTCTACCAGTGAGTTATACCCTCCAGGCTCCCCCTTTTTCAATATTTTTTAGTTGTAGATGGTACAATATCTTTATTTATTTATTTTTTATGTGGTACTGAGGATGGAACCCAGTGCCTCATACAGGTGAGGCAAGTGCTCTACCACAGAGCTACAGTCCCAGCACCCCAGACAGCCCTATTTATTATTTTATTTTATAAGTCAGGGTTTTGCTTAGTTGCCCAGGCTGGTCTGAAACTACTGATCCTCAGCCTCCCAAGTAGCTAAGTTACAATTATGCACCACTGTTCCTGGCCCTCATCATCTTTCTTTATAGACCCACAGTGCAATTAATTTTTGTTATGCATAGCAGTTACAATCCATAAAGTTGCACAAGTAGTGAAGCATTGTTTCTAGGGGAAATACAGATGTAGGTACCTGTGGAACTCTGGCCACAACATCAATGCTTAACTTATTTCATGTATTTCTGTTGAGTGGTAACTTATTTGGAATATCTTGTTGACTGATTAACATTGAACTCAAGGCCAACAACACTTCAACTCTTGCCTGAATGAAGATTATATAATGTAGGTATTTTCTTCCTATGGCACATCACAGCCTTCTTGCCTTTAAGAGCACTTCTCTACACTTTGGGGACATTTTAAACAATGAAATCACCAACAAGAGGCACAGAAGTGGTAAAAAATGTAGGTAACCTTGAAAAGGATACCTGTTTAAAGGACAAGAGCTGAAAGGAGAAGGCAGAGTGTCATCTTGTTCTACAGGCACATTAGGCAACTCAATTTTTTTTTTTTTTTTTACCACTGCACATGTCTGCAAATGACTGTGTGATGACTGCCAGCATTAATTTTTGAGTTACAAATAAATTTTAATGATGAATGAATTGGCAAATACAGATCCACAAATCAAGAAATAGTTAATATTTAGATGTATTGAAACAAAGGAGAAGTAGTTGTCTAAGAAAATTGCTGGTACCAGAAAAAAGAAAGGAAAAATTGCTGGACAGATAATAACATGAGATATCCTCCCCAGACAGGTTTGGGGTTGCTGGCAAATAACCCCCAGAAATGCAAAGGATTCATTTCTCCTGATCCCTATTTCTGGTAGATGTGCTACTCCTTGGTCCTCTGACACAGCCTTTGCTGGTGTGTCAAGAAGCTTACACCGAGCAGTTCTGGAGGCTGAGGCCGAAGGATCACAAGTTCAAAGCCAACCTCAGTAATTTAGTGAGACCCTGTCTCAAAAAAAAAAAAAAAAAAAAAAAAAAAAAAGGCTGGGATGATGCTGAGTAGTTTAGCATCTCTGGGTTCAATCCCCCAGTACCAAAAGAGAAGAGAAAAGAAAGAAAGAAAGAAAAGCCAATATCAATGAGCCAGACCCAGGTAAATATAATTATGAAGGGGTATTATTCATTCATTCTTTTTACAGGTACTGGGGATTGAACCCAGGGCCTCCCACATCCTACTCAACTATAACTGCTGTACCACTGAGCTACATCCCCAGTAGGGATGTCATTTATGAATTCCATTAAGGTGCATATGGGAAAAACACAACTGTAGTGGTTTAACCCAGTAGGAAGAAGTCTGGAGGAAGTAATGTCATTGATGTTCATTTATCTTTCTGTTTCACTGTGCTGAGAAGATAGATTTCATCCTCATTCTTGTCCCTTGCATAACAGCTGTTTCATCTCTATCCTCACATCTGTGTTCCAAACAAGATGAAGGATAAGGAAGGAATTGTATCTGAATCAAGAAACAAACTTTTCCTGGAATGTGGCAGGAGGTTTCTGTCTGTGGAAGTCATATGTCACATAGACACCCTAGTTGCAAGAAGCCTGGCAAAGCAAGCATTTTAACTGATACTCCTACCCTGAACAAATTCAAGGCTCCTTTAGCAAGAAAGGGTATGGTTGTGAAGGTAATCAGTGGAGTGTGACGTGTTTTATTTATATTCTATATTTATTTTTTGTACTAGAGATTGTACTGAGGTCCACTTAATCACTGAGCTACTTCCCCAGCACCCCCTTTTTTTTGTGGGGGAGAATATTGGGGATTAAACTCAGGGGCACTCGACCACTGAGCCACATCCCTAGCCCTGTTTTGTATTTTACTAGAAACAGGTTCTCACTGAGTTGCTATGCGCCTCGCTAAGTTGCTGAGGCTGGCTTTGAACTTGCAATCCTCCTACCTCAGCTTTCTGAGTCTCTGGGATTGAAGACATGTGCCACATGGGCTTTTTAATATGTGTTTTAAAATACAGGTTTTAACAAATGAGAGACAACTGCCATTAAAAATATAGTTGTTATTCTTCTGGATCCCAAGAAGTGGGACATGCCATGCCATGTGAGGGAGAGACAAGGGGAAGCACTGAGATCAGCTGGGGGCAAAGGAAGTAAAAGAAAAATGTGAGCAAGAGAATTTTTTTGTGGTTTCCATGGGAAGGAACAGGCAAGACTGGGTCAGCAGGTTAAGGACTGGCTCATTGAATAATTTCTGCATGCTCTAGGGCATAGGGGTTGTCCCTCTTTGCCTGGTACCTGGTTGTTCTTGGAGTGTTTAGGGCAGGTAGATAGTGTAAAAGCTCAATAAAGAAGGCTGCTGGGTGTGTGTGTGTGTGCTGGGGTTGTGGCTCAGAGGTAGAGCGCTCTCCTGTGCATGCGTGAGGCACTCGGTTTGATCCTTAGCACCACATAAAAATAAAGATATTGTGTCCACCTATAACTAAAAAATAAATGTTTTTTTTTAAAAAAGAAAGGCCATTGGGGATGTGGGCTCTGGCTTTGTAGGTTTGCATGTACACACATTCCTAGACTTTTACTTTCCCTAGGAATTGGCTAGCACTGAGAGAAGCAGTCCCACCAGGTCAGCAAAGCCCTCAGATGTCAAAGCATCATAACACAGTAAATGAAAGACATGGTTAATACAACATGGTAGATATCATTCTCTAGAAAAGAAGTAAAAAATCATGGCCCTCAAATAAAAATAGGTATTTCAAACAGAAACAACATTCAGCATTGACTCTGAATTGTGCCTTGATAAGATGGGAGGCTCCTTGTTTGTGTGTAAATTCCAATCACAGAAAATTCAAGTGAATCTACAAGCACTCTCTTATTTATTTGGTACTGGGGATTGAACACAGAGGTGCTTTTTCATTGAGCTACATCCCCAGCTCATTTTATGATTTATTTATTTATTGATTGATACTGGGGATTGAACCCAGAGGCACTTTACCACTGAGCCACATCCCCAGTCCTTTGTATGTTTTATTTTGAGACAGCATCTCACTAAATTTGCTTAAGGCCTCACTAAATTGTTGATGTTGACTTCAAATTTACCATTTTCCTGCCTCAGCCTCCTGAGTGGCGGGGATTACAGGTATATGCCACCACTCTGGCTCTTTTATTATTTTATTGCCAAATTTCCTTAAGGAGTACATCAATCTTTAAAACATTAATTTTAAGATATTAAGTTAGGCTGGGGATGTGGCTCAAGCGGTAGCGCGCTCGCCTGGCATGCGTTCGGCCCGGGTTCGATCCTCAGCACCACATACAAACAAAGATGTTGTGTCCGCCAATAAATAAATATTAAAATTAAAAAAAAAACATATTAAGTTAGAAGCTAATATTCTTTTATATATGACGATTGCCTGACCTTGTGTTTAATTTTGGTCTTTAACTTTTGGTAAGCAGATTCATTTAATAAGGTAGCACCATCTAGTGTACAATTGTTGGAAATAAAAATGTGTGACCATCACATGTGTGACCATCACATGAAATCCACCAGGTATTAATAAAGTCACATCAACTGATCAGAATAGAGCCCAGAAATATATATGTACATATATTATTAAGGCAGCATTTAATATCATTGAGGAAAGAAATTGATAATATAACAAATGAAAAATTGGAAGGATAGGTGGCCAGTTCTTTGGGAAAACAGGGCCCCAACTCATATATTATACCCCACTGAATTCCTCGTGAACTAATATTTGAAATGGGAAATATGAAGCTAATTCTAAAAAAGCCTTTTTCTTTCTTTTTTTTTTTTTTTCATCTTTTTTCTTTTGTGGTATTGTGGATCCACAAAAAAAGAAAAAAAAAAAGAAAAGAAAGAAAAAAGAAAAGCAAGGCAAGCAAGCATTAGGCAAGCACTTTACTACTGAGCTACCTCTTCACCCAATAAAAGTCTTTTTAAATGTGACATAGTAGGATTGGGTGTAGCTCAGTTGTAGAGTACTTGCCTAGCATGCAAAAGGCCCTGGGTTTGATCCCCAATACTACTTGTCAAAAAACAAAGAGAAAAAGAAAACAAACACACAAAAAAGCGAAACAAAGGAACCACATGACATCATATATAGAATCCACAAAGGAAAGGGTGTTGCATTTGACAGCACAGAAAATTAAAACTTCTGGATAACCATGCTATGATGGAGTGTTAGCTTCCCATTTCTGTGACAAAATACCTGAGAAAAACAACTTAAAAAGAGGAAAGGTTTATTTTTTTTTTTCTCACGGTTGCAGAGGTTTCAGTTCAAGGTTGGTAGTTTACGTTGTTTTGGAGCCTATGATGAGGCAGAATATTAGGGAGCAAAAATGAGGAGAGCAAATCTGCTCACCTCATGGCAGCCTAGAAGCAAAAAAAGATAGGAAGGGGCTAGGGTCCCAATATCCTTCAAGGGCATGCCTCTAGGGTCCTAACTTTCTTCCAGTTGGCCCTGCTTCTTAAAGGTTCCAACACCTCCCTAAAGCAGCACAGGATGGTGACCACATATGGGCCTTGGCAGGACATTTAAGATCCAAACCATAACAGATGGTTAATTTTATATTAGCTTGGCGTAGCTATGCTGTTCAGTAAAACAAGTTTAGATGTTGCTCTTGAAGCCAGAATTAGACAGGCAGTCAGTATAGATAGGTAAATTGAGTCAGGTCAGATGAGTCAGGTCAATTTTGAGACTGTCCCCAGAGGGATTAAAATGTTAATTCCTTCAGAGCCCTTCCTCCACCCTTACCAAGAACCTGCCCCTGCTCCAACCAGTTGCTAAGGCAACCTGTCCCAGGAATTGCCCCTCCCTACGGGGAGCTATAAAGTTGTTAATTAATGTGTCCTGGGCTGCACCATCCTGCCCACCTTCAGCCCATCTGTTTCCCACCTTTTGGACATCCCACTGAGCATTACTGGGCCTAGTCCAGTACCCAGGAAGGAGAAAGATAAGGAAAAGAGAGCAGGAGAGCAAAGGAAGCCTAGGACATATAAAAAGGGCAGAACACCTCGCTTCCGGGGATACAGGAATACCTATGGCCCCCTTTTCCCGCCTGGGAGAAGTCTGTTATCCCTTTTTAAGTAAACCCTGCTTTCTATGCTTGCCTCTACATGCTTCTCTAGTGTTCAAACATGTGAGGAAGCAGACTGTCACCAATAACTGGAAGTAACACTGTGAAGGTATTTTAGATGTGACTGACATTTAAATCAGTAGACTTTAAGTAAAGCAGATTATAGTGTAGGTGAGCCTGACCTAATCAGTTGAAGACTTTAAAAGCCCTGAAGAGGAAGGAATTTGGGGCCCAGACTACCATCAGATTCAAGACTACAACATCAGCTCGTATTGGAATTTCTAGCCTCTGACCTGCCTTACTAATTACAGATTTGCCAGCCTCTGCCAATTCTATGAGCCATTCCTTAAAATTAATCTCTCTCTCTCTCTCTCTCTCTCTCTCTCTCTCTACACACACACTATTGATTCTGTTACTTTGGAGAGTGACTAATATAAATTTTGGTACAGTGGTTCTAGAGTAATAGAATCTTTTTGTGTGTGTGGTGCTAGGGATTGAACCCAAGGCTTCATATATAGTAGGTCACACTCTATCAGTGAATCACGAATAGAAAATCTGTCTTTTGTGACACTGGGGTTTTAATCCAGGGGCACTTTACCACTGAGCTAGGTCTCCGGTCTCTCTCTCTCTCTCTCTCTCTCTCTCTCTCTCTCTCTCTCTCAATATAGAGGATCTTGTTAAGTTTCAGAGGCTGGCCTCCAACTTGCAAGTCTGGTCTCCTGCCTCAGACTCTCAAGTGGCTGGGATTACAAGTGGGAGCCACCATACCTGTCTCCAAAGGAAAAGAATCTTTCTTTTTCTTTTCTTTTGACAAGGTGGGTAGCGGGAATATCAGGGATTGAACTCAGAGGCGCTGAGCCACTGAGCCACATCCCCAGCCCTATTTTGTATATTTTGTATTTTATTTAGAGACAGAGTCTCACTGGGTTGCTTAGCGCCTTGCCATTGTGAGGCTGGATTTGAACTCGTGATTCTCCTATCTCAGCCCCACTCCCTCTGCCACTGGTATTACAGATGTGCATCACTGTGCCTGGCTTTTTTTTTTTTTTTTTTTTAAAGAAAAGCAGGGGCTGGGGTTGTGGTTCAGCGGTAGAGCACTGGCCTTACATGCGCAAGGCCCTGGGTTCAATCCTTAGCACCACATACAAATAATAAATAAATAATACAGTTTTAAAAAATTGTTTAAATAAAACTTTTTTAGTTTTTGATATGGACCATTAATTAATTAATTAATTAATTTATATGTGGTGCTGAGAATCTAACCTAGTGCCTCACCCATGCTAGGCAAACGCTCTACCATTGAGCCACAACCTTAACCCAGGAATAAAATCTTTTTTTTGTGTGTGTGTGTGGTTCTGGGGATTGAATCCAGAACTTTGTGCCTGCAAGGCAAGCACTATACCACTGTGTGTGTGTGGTGCTAGGGATTGAACCCAAGGCTTCGGGGATAGAATCTTAAGGGTAAGATTTCTGAATTGGTTCTGGGGTTTCTGGAATTGGTTCACTAATCTGATCCAATTTCAAGGCACTAATGACTCCACTAATAGTCTGTGGTGTGATGTGGCAATAGAGATATGCAAAGTATCACCATTGGATACTCCAAGTACTTGTAAGGGGCAAGGTGTCCTGACTTGTAGAGACCTGTGATGGTGGCTGGTTTGATCATGGTGTTCCAGAAGGAAGTAAATAGGCCAGACATGAGCTGGTTTACAGACCATTACAGAATGAAGTGTAAGCCAGATCCCCTTGAGGAAGGATCCTGCACTGCCAAAGATTCATACTATTAATCTTTTCCCCATTCTGCTCAAAGGAACTTATTTTTTTTTTTAAATTTATTTTTATTTTTAGGTACTAGGTATTGAACCCAGGGGCACTGAACCTAACTCTTTTTTATATTTTATTTTGAGACAGGGTCTTGAGGAGTTGCTTAGAGAGAGCCTCATTAAATTCCTGAGGTTGGCTTTGAACTTGCAATCCTCCTGCCTCAGGTTCCTGAGTAGCTGGGATTACAAGCATGCCCCACCATGCCCTGCTAACAGTGAAGGTTTTTAAAAAATATGATCAGTTGTAAATGGACACAATACCTTTATTCATTTATTTATAATGAGGTGCTGAGGATGAAACCTAGTGCCTCACGTAGGCTAATCAAGTGCTCTACCACTGAGCTACACAGCTCCAGCCCAAAGTTATCCCTCAGGTTCACCTCACAGTGAGCCCAGTGGGTTCCTGAACTCGTTCTACGGTGGTTTCTGAAGTTAAGAAAAGCATTATTAGAACAGGCATGCTCAGTAGCTGGCAGAATTTCCACATTGATCCTCTGATGTGTGAAGTATAATGGAGGGAAAGGCCAAGTAGAACCATAAGACCTGCCTCTACTAGGAAAGTAGTAAATCAAAAGCAGTACTGCATCCTGTGGAGTTAGCAGAGATTAGCGCCATCATCAAGGACTTGGCCCCACCAGGTAAGGAGCTCAAGGTAATAGCCAGGCAAGGACGAGGTACTCAGCTGGTCCAGCTGATTGCTAGTGGAGGCAAAGGGAATACAGAATGGGTAGTGAGAGAGTGTGACACCAGCTATGACCAGGAGAGCAGTCATAAAAATGAGAACTGTAATCGTTATAAATATTACCTCTTTTTTTCATTATGAATATGTTTGAACATGTATATATGTTGTTAAATCAAATTTTTTGAGACTAAGAGATCTCTGAAATGAAGGGTTTATTAAGCTTTTATGGATGTTAGCCAAAAATAAAAGGACAGGTCCTGGGACAAATTTCCTAAGCCACCAGTGGCTTGACCAGATAGCAGATGGAAACAAAATGTCCACCAAATCTAAGAAGCCAGGGTATTTCTTAATAAAAATACAGGGAGAGGAAAACACAGATTGTGTTATGAATGTGATATGACTTTAATGGCACACGGGAATGTGAAACAATTTCTCTTTTTCTTTCTCAACTTATCTTGAAGCTTTCAGATAAAATAAACTCTTATCCCTTCCCTCTCTCCATCCTCTGGCCTGTAACTTAATTTAAGACATCCCAGAATTCTTCCCTTATCAATATTCTGTCCACTTGTAAATGATGTATATGGTAAATAGCTTGGGTTTCCCTCTCTTTTTATATTAGCATGTAATATAAGATGTGTTGACTTAGTTTCGAAGTATTTAAGTATCATTAATTTTACAACATAATGTTTAAGTTACGGGATGGCAAGGAGAAAAGTAAGTGCTATCAAGGTGTTTTAGTCAGCTGTTTCACTCCTGTGACTAGAAGATCTGACCAGAACAATTTTAAAGGAGGAAACGTTTATTTGGTTTCAGAGGTCTTAGTCCATGGATCCATTCCTTGGGGCTTGAGGTGAGGCTGAACATCATGGCAGAGTGTGTGGCAGAGGGAAGCAGCTCACACAGAGAGGGAGTCCACTCCCAGATACAAATATATATACAAAGCCACACCCCAATTCCCACCTCTTCCAGCCACACCCTACCACTTCACTTACCTCTTAGTTAATCCCTATGAGGGTTTAAATTTCTGACTGGGTTAAGACTCTTACAACCCAATCATTTCTCCTCTGAACCTTTTTGCATTGTCTCACATGTGAGCTTTTGGGGGACATCTCATATCTAAACCATAACATAAGGACTTTACCTCCTCTTTTGGGGAAGGGGTTGGTGTGTTTAGTTTATAGGATGGTTATCATGTGTTAACTGGAATTATGACCTAGTTTTTCTCTTTATTTGGAAATTGTGTAGAGTTTAAAAAGATGGGTGTGGATGCTGAGTTGACACAAGGTGGGTGAGAGTGGTTAATTTTGTGGGTCAACTTGATTGGGGCACAGGGTATCCAGGTGTTTGATCAAGCATTAATTTGTGTGTGTCTTGGAGGGTGTTTCTGGATGAGACTGTGTATTAAGAGACCGGGTATTAAGCCAATTACCTTTCCTAAGGTGGCCGCGTCTCATCACTCAGCTGAAGGCCTGAATTGAACAAGAAAGCTCCCCCTCCTGTGAGCTCTCAAATAATTTTTTCTTCCTTTAAAATTGTTCTGGTCAGATCTTTTCACTGTCACCCAAAGTGAAATAGCTGTGAATAGGGGGAAATTCCCCCTGGCTGACTGCCTTAAGCTGGGGCAGTGATTTGGTTTTGGTCTTGGAACTTGAATTGAAACATGGCCTTCTTGTGGATCTTGAGCTTTCAGGTCTTCATACTGGAACACCAGAGGCTATTCTGGGCCTCCAGCTGGTTGATTACACATCTAGTACTTATCAACCTCATATTTATGTGAGAAATTCCTTTAATAACTCTCTTTCCTCTCCCTCTCTCTCACACATACACATACACACACATCCTATTCATTCTGTTTCTCTGAAGAACCCCAACTAGTGCACTGATAGAGTAAAAATAATGTGTGATATGAATGCTAAAGTCTTATTGGTTACTTCTTTATTATAAGAATTATTTGAAGGTTGATTATGAACACCTAGGATGGCATGTGTGCCCTTTTTAATTTTTATTTTGAAACAGGCTCTTGTTAAGGTGCCAAGGCTGGCCTGGAACTTGCTATCCTCCTGTTTCAGCCTCCCAAGTCATTGGGATTACAGGCAAGCACCACCACTCTAAGCTCTCTTTTGGTTCTTCTTCTTCTTTTTTTTTTTTAAAAAAATATTCTTTTTAGCCATACATGGACACAATATCTTTATTTTGTTTATTTATTTTTACGTAGTGCTGAGGATCAAACCTAGTGCCTCATGTATAAGAGGCAAGCACTTAGCCACTGAGCCACAACCCCAGCCCACCCTTTTTCTTTCTTTTTTTTTGGGGGGGGTGGTGGTGGTGATGGTGGTGTGGGGGATACTAGGGATTTAACCCAAAGGAGTTTTACCATTGAGTCATACCCCAGTTCTTTTTATATTTTTTATTTTGAGATAGAGTCTTGCTAAATTGCTTAAGCTCTCACTACGTTGCTGAGGCTGGCTTTGAACTTGTGATCCTCCTGCCTCAGCCAGCCTCCAGAGTTGCTGTGATTACAGATGTTTGCCACTGCATCTGTCTCCATTTTTCTTCTTATTTTTTTAAATAACTTTATTTTTATTTATTGTATTTTTATGTGGTGCTGAGGATTGAACCCAGTGCTTCATACATGCCAGGCAAGTGTTCTACCACTGAGCTACCACCCCAGCCCTTTTTATTCTTGATATAATTAATTTCACTTAAGTATGTAGCTTGATTATTATTTTTTTTCCTTTTTGTAGTACCATGAATTAAACCCAGGGTCTCACACATGCTAGGCAAGCACTCTACCACTGAGCTATACCTCCAGCCTTTTTTCTTTAAAAGATCTTTATTTATATTTATTTACTGTGGTGCTGAGGGTCGAACTCAGGGCCTCACACGTGTGTAGCAGGTGCTCTACTACTGAGCTGTAATCCCAGCCCATTTCTAGCCTTTTAAATTTTATTTTGAGACAGGGTCTTGCTATATTGCTGAGGCTGGTCTCAAACTTGTGATCATCCTGCCTCAAGTTCTCAAGTCACTGGATTACAGGCATGCACTACTGGGCCCAGCTGTAGATTGATTTTTTTTTCAGAGGGAGAAGGGTACTGGGGATTAAACCTAGGGGCACTTTACCACTGAGCCACACTCCCATCCCTTTTTATTTTTATTTCAAGACAGGATCTCACTGAGATTGCCTAGGGTCTCAATAAATTGCTGAGGCAGTCCTCAGATTTGCAATCCTCCTTCCTCTGCCTCCTGAGCCAACTGGGACTACAGGCCCATACCACAATGCCTAGCTGAAGCTTGATTCTTTTTTTTTATTTTAATTTATTATATATGACAACAGAATGTATTACAATTCATATTACACACATAGAGCACAATTTTTCATATCTCTGTTTGTACACAAAGTACAGTCACATCCTTTGTGTCTTCATACATGTACTTCATACAGGTACTTTGGGTAATGATGACCATCGCATTCTACCATCTTTCCTACCCCCATGTCCCTCCCTTCCACTCCCTTAACTTTTCCCCTTTGCCCTATCTAGAGTTCATTTAATTCCCCCTATCATATTATGGATCAGCATCCTTAAATCAGAGAAATCATTCAGCATTTGTTTTTTTGGGATTAGTTAATTTCACTTAGCATCATATTCTCTAGCTCCATCAATTTACCTGCAAATGCCATGATTTTATTCTCTTTTAATGCTGAATAATATTCTATTGTGTCTGTGTGTACACACACACACACACACACACACACACACACACACATATATATATATATAAATTTTTAAAATATTTTTATGTGGTGCTGAGGATTGAACCCAGGGCCCTGCATGTGCCAGGCGACTGTTCTACCCCTGAGCCACAACCCCAGCCCATACCACATTTTCTTTATCCATTAATCTACTGAAGGACACCTAGGTTGGTTCCACAGTTTAGCTATTGTGAATTGTGCTGCTATAATCATTGATGTGGCTGTGTCCCTGTAGCATGCTGTTTTTAAGTCCTTTGGGTATAGACTGAGGAGTGGGATATCTGGGTCAAATGGTGGTTCCATTCCCAGTTTTCCAAGGATTCTTCATACTGCTTTCTATATTGGCTGCACCAATTTGTAGTACCACCAGCAATGTAAGAGTGTGCCTTTTTCCCCACATCCTCATCAGTACTTATTGTTGTTTGTATTCTTAATAGCTGTCATTGTGACTGGAGTAAGATGAAATTTTAGAGTAGTTTTGATTTGCACTTCTCTAATTGCTAGAGATGTTGAACATTTTTTAAATATATTTGTTAATTGATTGTATATCTTCTTCTGAGAAGTGTCTTTTCAGTTCCTTGGCCCATTTATTGATTGGGTTGTTTGGTTTTTTTGGTGTTAAGACTTTTGAGTTCTTTATATATTCTAGAGATTAGTGCTCTAATTAGTGTGGGGTAAGAATTTGTTCCCAATTAGTAGGCTTTCTATTCACCTCACTGTTTCTTTTGCTGATAAGAAGACTTTTAGTTTGAATCCATCCCATTTATTGATTCTTGGTATTAATTCTTGCACTATCAGAGTCTTATTAAGGAAGGTGGGGCCTAATCTGACATGATGAAGATTTGGGCCTACTTTTTCTTCTAACAGGTGCAGCGTTTCTAGTTTAATTCCTAGGTCCTTGATCCACTTTGAGTTTTGTGCATGGTGAGAAAGAGGTCTTTCCATCTTCTAAGGTCTTTTTAAATTTCTTTCCTTAGTGTTCTGCAGTTTTAATTGTAGAGGTCTTTTACCTCTTTTGTTAAGTTGATTCTTAAGTATTTTATTTTTATTTTTTGATGATATTGTAAATGGGGTAGTTTTCCTTGTTTCCCTTTCAGAGGATTTGTCACTGATAAACAGAAATGTCTCTGATTTATGGGTGTTGATTTTGTATCCTGCTACTTTGCTGAATTTCATTTACTAGTTCCAGAAGTTTTCTGGTGGAATTTTTTGGGTCTTCTAGGCATAGAATCATATCATCAGAAAATAGGGCTAATTTGAGTTCTTCTTTACCTATCCACATCCCTTTAATTTCTTTCCTCTGTCTAAATGCTCTGGCCAGTGTTTCAAGAACTATGTTAAATAGAAGGGGTGAAAGAGGGCATCCTTGTCTTGTTCCAGTTTTTAGAGGGAATGCTTTCAATTTTTCTCCATTTAGAATGATGTTAGCTTGGGGCTTAGCATAGATAGCTTTTATGATGTTGAGATATGTTACTGTTATCCGTAGTTTTTCTAGTGTTTTAAACATGAAGGGGTGCTACATTTTGTTGAATGCCCTTCCTCCACCTATTGAAATGATCATATGGTTCTTATCTTTAAAACTATTGATGTATTGCATATATTGATTTCCATATGTTGAACCAACCTTGCAACCTTGGAATGAACCCCACTTGATTGTGATGTACTATCTTTTTGATATGTTTTTGTATTCAGTTTGCCAGAATTTTTGCATCTATGTTCATTAGAGATATTTTTCTGAAGTTTTCCTTTTTTTTTTTTTGACATGTTTTTCTCTGGTTTTAGAATCAGGGTGATATTGGCCTCATAGAATGAGTTTGAAAGTGCTCCCTCTTTTACTATTTCCTGAAATAAATTGAAGAGTATTGGTATTAGTTCTTCTTTAAAGGTCTTATAGAACTGGGCTGGATATCCATCAGGTCCTGGGCTTTTCTTGGTTGGTAGGCTTCTGATGGCATCTTCTATTTTGTTGCTTGAAATTGATCTGTTTAAATTGTGTATATCATCCTGATTCAATTTGGGCAAATCATATGACTCTAGAATTTTTTATTTTATTGGAGTACAAGTTTTCAAAATAATTTCTAATTATCTTCTATATTTCTGTAGTGTCTGTTGTGATATTTCATTTTTTATTATGTATATTAGTAATTTGAGTTCTCTCTCTTCTTCTCTTCGTTAGCATGGCTAAGTGTCTGTCGATTTTATTTATTTTTTTCAAAGAACCAACTTTTCGTTTTGTCAATTTTTTCAATTTTTTTTGTTTCAATTTCATTGATTTCAGCTCTGATTTTAATTATTTCTTGTCTTCTATTGCTTTTGGTGTTGATTTGTTCTTCTTTTTCTAGGGCTTTGTAATGTAATGTTAAGTCATTTATTTGTTGACTTTTCCTTATTTTAAGGAATGAACTGCATGCAATAAACTTTCCTCTTAGTACTGCTTTAATAGTGTCCCAGAGATTTTGATATATTGTATCTGTGTTCTCATTCATCTCTAAGAATTTTTTAATCTCCTCTTTGATGTCTTTTGCAACCCATTGTTCATTCAGTAACATATTATTTAGTCTCCAGGTGTTGGAGTAGCTTTTATTTTTTTATCATTGATTTGTAGTTTCATTCCATTATGATCTGATAGAATGCAGGGTAATACTCTACTTTTTTATATTTGCTAAGAGTTGCTTTGTGGCATAATATATGGTCTATTTTAAAGATGGATTTATGTACTGCTTCGAAGTGTATTTATTCATTGAAGGATGAAATATTCTATATATGTCAGTTAAGTCTAAGTTATTGACTGTATTATTGAGTTCTATAGTTTCTTTGTTCAGCTTTTGTTTTGAAGATCTATCTAGTGGTGAAAGAGGTGTGTTAAAGTCACCCAAAATTATTGTTTGTGGTCTATTTGACTTTTGAACTTGAGAAGAGTTTATTTGATGAATGTAGATGCTCCATTGTTTGGGGCATATATATTTATAATTGTTATGTCTTGTTGGTGTATGGTTACCTTGAGCAGTATGTAGTGTACTTCTTTGATTAACTTTAGCTTGAAGTCTACTTTATTTGATATGAGGATGGAAACCCCTGCTTACTTCCACAATCCATGTGAGTGGTATGATTTTTTCCAACCTTTCACTTTCAGTCTGTCGATGTCTATGAGATGAGTCTCTTGGAGGCAGCCTATTGTTGGGTATTTTTTTAATCCAATCTGCTAGTCTATGTCTTTTAATTGGTGAGTTTAGGCCATTAACATTCAGGATTATTATTGAGACATGATTTGTCTTCCCAGCCATTTTTGTTTATTTTTGGTATTTAACTTGAATTGGTTTCTCCTCTGATTATTTTTTCCTTTAGTGTAATACCTCCCTCTGCTGATTGTCATCATTGTTTTTCATTTCCTCTTTGTGGAATATTTTGCTGAGGGTGTTCTGTAGTGCAGGCTTTCTAGTTGTAAATTCTTTCAACTTTTGTTTGTCATAGAAGGTTTTCATTTCATCATCAAATCTAAAACTTCGTTTTGCTGGATATAAGATTCTTGGTTGGCATCCATTTTCTTTCAGAGCTTGGTATATGTTGTTCCGTGATCTCTTGGCTTTGAGGGTCTGGGTTGACAAATCTGCTGAGATATGAATTGGTCTCCCCCTATACATGATCTGATTCCTCTCTTTTTCGGCTTCTAAGATCCTATCCTTATTCTGTATGCTAGGCATTTTCATTATAATGTGCCTTGGTGTAGATCTGTTGTAATTTTGTACATTTGGTGTACTGTAAGCCTCTTGTATTTGGTTTTACAATTCATTCTTCATGGTTGGGAAATTTTCTGATATTATCTCATTGAAGAAATTGTTCATTCCTTTGGTTTGAAACTCTGTGCCTTCCTCTATCCCAATAACTCTTAATTGTGGTCTTTTGATGCTGTTTCATTATTCTTGGATGTTCTGTTCATGGTTTCTTACTATCTTCACTATGTGGTCAACTTTATTTTCCAGATTGTATACTTTGTCTTTACAATCTGACATTCTTTCTTCAAAGTGATCTAGTCTGTTGGTTATGCTTTCTGTTTAGTTTAATTTTTCCTTCATTTCAAGGATTTCTGACCATTTTTTCCCAGAGTCTCTCTTTCTTTTTTAAAATATATTTTTTAGTTGTAGTTGTACACAATGTCTTTATTTTTATGTGGTGCTGAGTATCAAACTCAGTGCCTCACACTTGTGAGGTAGGTGTCTACCACTGAGCCACAGCCCCAGCCCTCTATCTCTTTAAATAATCTTTTGCTGCCTGTATTTGCTCTCTTATCTCTTTGTTGAGTGATCAATTTTTGCCTGTATTTGCTCATTTAGGTTATTCTTTATTCACAAATCATTTTAATTATGAATCTTCTGAACTTCTTCTCTGACATTTTATCAACTTTGCTGTCCATGGGTTCTGTTATTGTAGTATCCTGGTTTGTTTGGGGCACTTTCTTCCCTTGTTTTTTCATGTTGTCTATGTGTCTTCCTTTCTTGCAGCGTGGATTTGAGCTATTACAGTTTCTACCCTGTATTCTTTTAGTACCCATGCAGATTTGTCTGTATCTCATCTTGATGTTGGGCTTCCAGTCCCTGCTAATGTCCCTCAATGTATGCTACTGCAATTAAAGGTGGTGGCGGCAATAGCTGAGGTAACTCGAGATAATAGTGGAGGTGTCCCAAGATGGATGCAATGTCTTATAGAGATGGGGCTGAAAGGGTGGGACTTACACTGTCTTTGGGATGCCTGCTCTGAGATGTAGCTGCTTCTAGGCCCTTTCTGTGGTCAAAAAGGTGGGGGCTACTGCGTGGGGAAAGATAATGGTGTTGTCTGCAGTGGGAAATGGATTAGGTTTGGGTTCCTAGGTGTGTGTGTGTGTGTGTGGTAAATTTGGACGTACAATGGGCCTGGGTACCGTGTATGTCGGTGTGGGCAGATCTGGGCCAGGCCTGAGCTCAGGCAGGTATCTGCTGATGGTGGAATGGACCCAGGCCTACTGTGAGCCTGGGTCCTGCACAGGTAGGTGTGGGTGGATCTGGGCCGGGCCTCAGTAGCTTAATTCTTAAAACCATTTTTATTGTTTATTCTTAAATAAACCCTGTATTCTGCATGAAAGCTAATTTGGAGAATCCCAGTTTATAGTCAGCTCAGACCCAGGTGCACACAGGCTTTTTTCCCAGACTAATGATTTGGAATAGTTTAAGCTCATTCAGACAGGCTTGTTTCCAGCCCCTATGACAATATATGTTTCTTCTTCTCCTCCTCCTTCTCCTCCTCCTCCTCCTTCTTCTTTTTCTTCTTCTTCACTTTATTTTATTTATTTATTTTTTTTAATGTGGTGTTGAGGATCAAACCCAGTGCCTCACACGTGCTAGGCAAGTGCTGTACCACTGAGCCACAACGTCAGCCCATGTTTCTTCTTTTAAACAGTATAGGTGTGATATAAATAATGATTGCATATGATTGAAAAAGCAAAGAAAAGGTACTTGAGATACTTCAATTTCTCCCTCTGTAACCACTTCAAACTTATGTTTAATTTTACATTATGTAGCTCAGTGGTAAAGTGCTTGCCTACCATGCCCAAGGTCCTGGATTTGATCCTCTGAACCACAAAACAAAACAGAAATAGCATGAATTATGAGATGCAATATTTTTGTCTGGAAAATACTTATTTTTGCTAATATATGAACTATTTAACTGAATTTGAATGTCTTTAAAGTGGAAATGATTTTTAAACTATTGTCTTGAAACTAAGGAATAGCTCAAAAGAATAAAATTATTATTAATTATTACATGATTATTATTAAAATAATTTAATATACAAGACAATGAGCATTTTAAAAAATGATCAGCTCTGGGTGTCAAGTAGGACAAATCTTGTGTGATGTTTCAGCCAAAAAACTGATGTTACAGCCTAAATCTCTAGCTATGCCTTATGCCTCTTAAGAATTCTCAACCTTGACTTTCAGGCTTGAGAAAGGCCAGGGGCACCGGTTAACCCAGGTTCTTGCAGAACTAGAACTTCCATCTGCGATTCACAAGGCCTCCAAATGCTCTGTCGTTAATTGAATTGTGAATTTCACAGTCTGTTGTGAAATGTTTTTTTCCAACAGCCTTTCTTAATGGTGATATTAATAGCATTTTCCTTCTCAAGGCTGCTAATGCCTTCTAATTTTATGGAGGAATTCATACTCCTTCTCAAAAGCATATTCTCTCCATTTACTCTTTAGGATAGTGGATCTATACAGATGCCAGTTTTGAAGGGTGTAATAAGCATCTTCTATTTTGCAGTTAGAGATGTTGTTGTAATTGCCCTTATCTGTCCAAGAAGAGGCTCACTTCTTTGAGAAATCAGAATCCTCAGAAACTAGCAATGAATCTCAGTGTGTGTGTGTGTGTGTGTGTGTGTGTGTGTGTGTGTGTGTGTGTTCAGGAAAACATACACACACATATACATACACATACCCATTTACATACTTGTTACACAAATAAAAAATGTCTACATGATGTGCAAGGAGCATTTGTGTTAAAAGTGCTTATTCTCTGAACATTAGAATTTTTGAGAGAGATTAGGGGAGGTGGAAAATAATTTTATTTATTTATTTTTTATTTTTTTGGTACCAGGGGTGCTCTACCACTGAGCTCCCTGTCATGTTTATTTTTTTTTATTTTGAGACAGGGTCTCACTAAGTTGCTGAATGCCTCTCTAAATGTTGAGGCTGACCTTGAATTTGCTATGCTCCTTCCTCAGCCTCTTGAGTTATGGGGATTATAGTCATGTACTACCATGCTTGGTCTGAATTTTACTTTTCATATCTTCTGTACTGTTTGATTTATTTACTATATGATACACATGTTAATTTATTGGTTGATTGATTGACTGATTGTGGCACTAGGGGATGACTCCAGAGGCACTTTACCACTGGACTATAGCCCAGTCCAGTTCTTTTCATTTTTAATTTTGAAATGGGATTTTACTAATTTGCCCAGGCTGGTCTCAAACTTGTGATCCTTCTACCTCAATCCATGTAGGGTTTTGATTTACATTTCTAAGACTCCTTGTAAGATTGAGATTCATGTATTTGTTATGATATATTTTTGATTTTCAGGGGCCAAACAACAAAATCAGAACCAAAAGTGAAAACAAAGTAAATATAGATAATTACATTTGCTTACATTTTTTAAAATATTTATTTTTTAGCTGTAGGTGGACACAATATCTTCATTTCATTTTTATGTGGTGCTGAGGATTGAGCCCAGTGCCCCATATATGCTAGGTGAGCACTCTACCCCTGAGCCACAATCCCACATTTGCTTATTTTTTAATGTTGAATAATGTTTATTTTTTAAGGGCATAGAGACAATAAACAAAGTAACTGTTTAAACAGATCTTAACTTCTGTACTAGAATTGTTCCATCAAGGTCCAGTCTCTAAATATTTTTAGTTTAGTCATTGTCATCTTTATCAGAGTCCATTACTTTTCTTCTGTTGAATTTAACTGTTGTTTTCTTTGTTGAATTACTTTTTCAAGGATTTCTGTTAAGTCTTGTTCTAATACCTTCCCATTGAGTTGTTTATATCTTGCCATCTGTACAAGGTAATTTTCTATTGCTTTAGTTTTTTGGGGGCTTTACAAGTGCTGAAGTTCTTAACCTGGCCCCAGTCTGACTGATCGAGAACTTGGGCCAAGATACTGTTTCTCATTTCTGTTTCCCTTGTGCTTTGCTTCCTGTGCTGCATCCTCAGGATCCCTGTGCTTTGCCTGCAGCTTGGCCAACCTCTGCTTCCTTAGCGTCTCCAAGCTTGGCTGGCAGCCGCTGTGCTCTTGGGTCCACTCAGAGGGATTTACATTTGCTTACAATATTGTAGTAGACAAAGGAAATTTCAAGGAATATACTCAGCGTGGATATGCATAGTATATATCCCCAAATAAAAAAAAAAGTTTTGGAATCAAACATTTGCTGTAAAATAAAGTTGCATTGCATGAGAACCAAAATAGAGCAGTTTCTGGCATATGCTGAAGTCTTAGTTAACCACTTGGAGTCAGTGAGAAGACTGGGGTTGGTCATCCAGAAGGATGGAAAGACACTGTCCCTGGAACCTGGCCCAATCAAGGAGAGCAGACCTAGACCAGGGATGCCCAGATAAGATACGGGGTTTACTGAAAAAAACTAGAAGGTTACTGACTCTCTCTGGTATGCTGGGCAAGTTAGTATTATCTGTAAAAATTTACTTTCTTGAATGCATGCCAGGACAGCTGCTCCTTGGAATGCTGGTTATACAATGGCACAAAGCTGATAGGACTAAGCTAATGCTGCTTCTGTGACCTAATTTGTAAGAACCCTTCCTTGTGGTAACTGGTGCCCATCAGAACATCATGGAGAAGGAAGTGCTCTTCCAGGTGGCTGCTCCTGGACAAAGTGTGGGGAGAATAGGAGGTGCCACTTTCTGTGAGGTCTCTGGTGTGCAGCAGTGGGACACCTGTCCAGCTCACTGCCACTAGACTTTCTGGTGAAGCACCTTTCCAGCATGTTGCCATTGGACCTCCCCTGTAAGTATTTTTCAATAAACCCCATATCTTATCTTGTTTCTGTCATTTTACTTGGTCTCTTGGCAACCTATCCCACTGCCCTAGGATAATTGGGCAGCAGATGTGACACAGGTCATCTTTACTCTAGGATCAGACTGATGAAGTGCCCCAAACTGGAATATTGCAGGGTCTTATTGGCTGAGGGACAAGCAAGATAGTGAATTATAATAAACCTCCTAAAGCTTCTCCTTGGAAGTGAACACATGTTACTCTGTTCTTTATTTAATTAGCTAAAGCAGGTCACATGCCACTCCTTATGTTCATCAGGGTGGGAAGTATTAATCCTCCCTCAAAGCAAGTGGATAATTATGAACAATTATATAACCTACCACAAAAGCCCATTTGGCAATTGGGAAATCATTGATGATGTTTGAAAAAGAACTTAACTGGGGAGTTGGGTCCTAATAACAACGATGATAATGTACTGACTGTATACTACATATTTCTCAATTTAGTCATTTTCATTACAGATGAGGAAACTTAGGTTTAGAAAGATTAAATACTGGCTCTAGTTCATATTACTAGAAAGTGGTAGAACACAGATTTACATTAGTTGTCTTTTGGTCATCAGGCCAGTTTTTAAACCCTGAAAATTAAAAGTTACTAAGTGGAGGCAATAGCAAATACTGACATTTTTGGATTAAAGTTTGATAGAGGATGAATACCTGAGAAGGACTAGGATCCTGGGAAGATATCTTCAGGTGGAATTAGAAGGCAGAGAAAAAGGACTCAAAGGAGAGGAGACTGTTAATGCCTTTAATCAGAAAGAAATCAGGATAGGTGAAGAGTAAAATAACTTTAGTTCTTGGCTTAGATACTGGCTTTCTCTCTGGTATGCTGGGAATTGGGGCAAGTTACTTTGTACTAATTCACTTTGTTGGCTATTTTGAGAACTTAGGTATCTTGTTACTTGAGATAGTTAACAGGTGTGGGGAGTTGAAGTATAGCTATTACTTGATGGCAGAATGAAGTGAATTTGTGTTGTCCCAAAATTTCCCTTCTGAATGATGGAATATAAGGTAATAAATTGAAATGTAAAATTAAAGCTTTACATAAAAAAGAATGAAATTCTGATACATGCTATGACATGGATGAACCTTGGAAACATTATGCTAAGTGAAATAAGCCAGACACAAAGGGACTTATACTGTATTATTTATTCCACTTGTATAAAATAACCAGAATAGGCAAATTCTTAAAGAAAGAAAGTAGGTTAGAGGTTACTGGGGGCTGGGGTATAGGGAATGGAGAGCAATTGCTTAATTGGTAATAGAGTTTCAGATTAAAGTGGTAAAAAAAATTAGAAATAGATTGTGATGATCATTGTACAATATTGTTCATTTAATTATTGCTACTCCATTGTATACTTTAAATGGCTGAAATGGGGAAGTGTATGTTTTTATACTTTACCACAATTAAATAAATAGTAAAAAATTGCAATGTAGTAAATTAGAATGAATCTTTTGATTAATAAATTAATTTTGGGGGCTAGAGAATTTAGATAGATCAATAAAATAATTTTTTATAAAATATACAAGTTATATTTCCCTTAAGAAGCCATCACACTTTCTATCAAAGAGTAAGCAGAATATTATAAGCATTCAAGAGGTGAGAAATAAAGTGTTATAACATTCGTTGTTTGGTTAGTTCTTCATATAATCTGACACTAGTCACACCTTTTGACCTGGAAATCCTGTGCCAATGTGGAGGTAGTTTTAATTATTATAAAGGTTTATTTAAGCATTTGTGGTGGAGACTCTGTGTATATGACAGAATCTATTAATAATCATGTCCCTCACCTCTGAGTGGAATATTTTCCTATGTCCTTTTTAAGCCTTGGCAAGAAGCCACATCAGAAGCAATATGAATGGTTTCTAGAGTATATAAAGATGAGAAGGCAGGATTAAAAACTCTGTGTTTTATTCCAAATATTGGACTTTCTGAAATCAAGGCAGTTGGGAGTATTATTTGGAAATAACTGAGTACATCATTATAGTCAACATTACCAGTATACAAAGGGAACCCCCCCCCCCATTTGTTTTAAGTTTGTAGTGTAATGTCCATGAGTAAATACCTTGGACACGAGAAGAGTCTAATTATAGGTGTTATACTAAGCCCCTTTTTGTCTTTACTTGAGGAGTAGCATCATGGTACAGGATAGCACCCAAAGTGTTTTGAATGAATGAAGTTAACTACTTCAATGTTAGGATCTAGCAACAGGCAAGCAGTACAAGCGGGGGCAGGGGGATATCACTGGTTGACAACATATATCATTGATATATTTTAACAGGATTGGAATGTGTATGGGAGGGTTTCAATGATAATAGCTTATGTCTGGGTAAAGGAGAGACAATTGAGATTTGGGAGTTGGATTATATCAATAGAATTCTGACCAATGAGCTAAATGCTTTCTATGTGGTGGATTTAGTTCTGTAAAAGCATGGTTCTCTAATAAATTCATACTTCTCCAGTGAACAGATAACAAATATGTGTCAACGTTTTATTTAGCACAAGTGGAAATAGATGAAGGTCACCCAAATAAGAGCAAAGACTATTAAGAGCTTGCAAGTGAGGCAGCTACCATCTATTGAGTTTGGCAGACTTAAAAGCAATCAGGGAGAGAGCTAGGTGTGGTGGTGCAGGCCTGTAATCCCAGCAGCTCTGGAGGCTGAGGCAAGAGGATCACAAGTTCAGGGCCAGCCTCAGCAATTTAGTGAGGCCCTGTCTTAAAATAAAAAAGAAAAATGGCTAGGGATGTGGCTCAGTGGTAAAAAGTGAAAAAACAAAAACCCTCCGGGTTCAATCTCCAATATTCCCCACCTCCAAAAAAAAAAAAAAAAAAAAAAAAATCAGGGAGAAGGGAAACTTTACATTGGTGAAAAAAGAACACTTCTGGTATGTTCTGATTAAAGGTTGTAGGAAAGCTGGAGGTAGAAGTGAGTATCCTATGTGGCTAGCAAATGTATTTGACTTTCTCTAGTTGATGGTGACTGACTAGAATAGGACATTTGGCAACATTCTTGAAGAAATTCTGACCATTTTTAGCTGATTTCTGTAGAAGTCACAGTTTGGTTTATGTGAGTAAGAGTCTTTTTATATGTGGTCTACCTTTTGTCCATTTGTTCTTAAATCTCACATTAATAAGAGAGCTAGCAAAATACAGAACTAATTCCACAAGGATATGATAAATTGAGATTCAAATAATCGTTGAAGAAAGAAAAGCTGAAATAAAACTGCTAAAATGATACTGTTTCTCAGGACAATACAATCCTTTTATTTAGTGGGGGGGCAGGGGTACCAGGGATTGAACTCAGGGGCACTTGATCACTGAGCCACATCCCCAGCCCTATTTTGTATTTTATTTAGAAACAGGGTGTCACTGAGTTGCTTAAGCACCTCACTTTTGCTGAGGCTGGCTTGGAATTCACCATCCTCCTGTTTCAGCCTCCTGAGCCACTGAGATTACAGGTGTGCACCACTGCGCCCAGCTGTCATTATTTTTTTGTACTGAATCCCAGGCCCTTTTTCCCATTACATCTCATCACTTTTCTACCAGTTAATCCCTGACTTTGCCAAGTTGTACTTTGGGAGTTCTAATCAATGATTATTCAAACGAAGTTACCATTCCTGAGGGTGTCAGATGACCATTACCTGGGTTTATTAAAAATTTCTCTGCAATGAAACAAATTAAAAGTTCACACAATAGGGCTGGGGTTGTGGCTCAGTGGTAGAACGATCACCTAGCACGTGCAAGGCCCTAGGTTTGATCCTCAGCACCACATAACAATAAATAAGTAAAATAAAGGTATTGTGTCCAACTACAACTAAAAAATATATATTTTTAAAAGATCACACAATAATTTTGTGGATTTGTTTCCAAGTTTTGGATTAAATTTCAAGTATTATCTCATTTAATTATTTTTGCGGTGCTGGAGATCAAACCCTAGGCCTCAAACATGCTAGGTAAGTGCTCTACTACTGAGGTACATCCCCAGCCCCTAACTCATTAAATCTTTTTTTTTTTTTTCCCCTTAACTCATTTAATCTTAACCACAGTCCAATGCAACTAACCCATTGTGATAGAACAATTATTATTCCCTTTTTCGAATGAAAAAAAAAAAAAAAAGCAAGACACAGGTTAAGAAATTTAAGGAATTATTAGTAGTAAGAATAGTTGAGCGCTGGCTGCACTGCCGTTTTGGGTTCGAAGATGAGGAAAGCACAGCTGTAGTATGTGGGCAAGGCAAATGCTGTTTTTCGTTGTTTTACTTCCACCCCTTTATGTTGCTTCTGAGTCCAACATCCTTTTGTAAGACCGTTTATAGGTGTGGAAAGAGCCCTGGCTGAGAGTTCATAAGCTGGTCTCCATGTCACGGTTTGCTTTGCTTGCTGTGCTGTTTCTTCACTTGTAAGAGAGCTAGAAAAATGTTCTCTGAATATTCAGGTGCTGGAGAGGGGCATTTAAGGTAAAGTCACAAAACTAATGTTGAAAGGTCGTATCTTCAGTTGGGTTGGTTTCCAGAGCCCGCTGGTGGAAAAGCTCCTAAGCTTTGAGTTTCCGTGTAGAAAGGTGTCTTCCATCCTTTGTAGCACAGGCTGCCCGCCTCTTACGTAGGTCCAATCCTAGGCCCCGCCTCCAAACGCCCCCTGGTTGTCAAGGAAACGAGGACGCCCGAGTGGGCCTGTTCTCCTTCCTTGGGGCCCCAGGTGGGGCACGCGACGACGCATGCGCATGATAGGCGGCGAAGGCACCGCGGTGGCTGCCGGGACTGAGCGCCTAGCCGCCCGATCAGGAAGTGGCGGGCGGAGCCCTGGGCCGAGTCGCCGCCGCCGCAGCCGCCGCCGCCGCCGCCGCCAGAGGCGAGACCCCGACCTGGTGGGTCAGCGCCGGGCGTGCGTGCGGGCAGGCGGGGGCGCTGAAGAGGAGCGGGAAGGGGCAGCCGTGCCGGCGTGGGCGGCTGGCGGAGGCGGAGGCGCAGGGAGGCTGTAGCGGCGGGTCGCGTGGGGCGATCTTCCTCGCTCAGGTAGGGGCTGTGGCCGCCAAGTGAGGGGTGCCGAGCCGGGGATCGCTGTTCTTCGGTCTTGAGGCGCGCCTCCTCTACCCAAGCTGATGAGCGTGTCCTCAAACCTTCGGGAGCCTGGGCTGCAGTTCTCTACGCGAAACATTTCAAACATGCCAACAGTTCCCTGCTAGCATTGTCTTTTAGGCCGGAGGTTCATTGAGCAAACTTTTGGGTTGGATAAAGGGAAAATTCACAGTCGGTGAGCTGATTGTGCCTCCTCCTATACCCCTAAGTTTCCATTAGAAGTAGCCGAGCGAAACGTGTGTGTAATATGGTGCCCCACTAAGGGCTGTGATTTAGGGACTGGCACACGGATTGTTTTTTTCAGCTGCCTTTTTTTTTCTAATGGTTTGTAATGATTCCCAACTTTAATTATAGTAGTTTTCTACAAATTCTGAAGACGTTTTCCAAAGCAGAACGTTGCGGTCCCTTTTTCATCCACTTCCACATTTCTGTCACTTAGGAGGTAAGCACCCTCTTAGCTCCCAGCTATTCATAGTAGTTGCTTAGGCGCCAGTGGCACCTCTGAGGCTGAGGCCGGGAGAGGAGAAAAGCAGGAAAAGTAAAAAGGCTGAGAGGTCTGTTGGAGGGAAGAACGTGGGCCGTGGAGCCCCGCCAGCTTCTTTGCGTTGTGGTGGTTTTTTATTTGTTTGCTTGTTTTTTTTTTTTTTAAATGGACATGGAGATGTGTCCTGTTTGCGACATGTGCCAGTACTGAGATTTAAAACTCAATACAAATTTTGAAAAAAGAAAAATTAGGTGGAGCGTGCTACAGTGAAAGACACATTGTTGTAGGTGCCCTTGAACATGATACCCCATAGGTTGCTTTGTTTTAGAGACCTTTACTAAGGATTCATTCTAGGTCTGGTGTTAAGGAGTACTTGACTTTAAAAGTCAGAAAGAATACCCTTGTCCTTCCAGCTGTGTGACCTTAACTGTGCCTTTTCCTTTCAGATTTCACACATTGAAATAGTAGTAACACTAATAACTATTCTCTCATACAATTGTGAGGACCAACATTGTAAATATTCAGGTTTTTATGAACCGTATAGCTTTACTTAATCTGTCTTAAAAGTTGTTGGTAAAATCCTGTATTAATGATCTGTCTTCATAAGGTGAAATAAACAAATGTTTCCTGTGTGTTTACAATCTGCTTTTTTCTTCCATCTTCTCACTTGCAAATTTCTTTTCTTTAATTCTTGACCTCACACTTTTCCAAGTTCCAAGGCTTTCCCATCTTCCTTACTCTGGTACCAATCATTTTTTTATTTCTTAGAGATTCAAAATGGGAATAAGATTTCTATGGCTTTATTATTGAAAAAAATTCATACATATTTTGTCACTTTATTTTTACAGATATATATATAAATGTGATATATATGTATATATATATATATATATATGTATATATATATATATATATATATATATGCATTAGTGTCCTTGTTTTACTTATGATGAAATTAAATTAGAGGTCTTGTGGATTCTTTAGCCATATGGCTGTTAGGAATTGAAGCTGAAAGAAGGCAGAACTCTCATTCATGGTCCAGTGACTCTTCACTTCTCACTTAACTGAAATTCACAGTGATTATTATTATTATTATTATTTTTAATATTTGTTGTAGTTGAACACAATACCTTTATTTTATTTATTTTTATGTGGTGCTGAGGATCAAATCCAGGGCCTGGCATGTGCTATACGCATGCTCTACCACTGAGCCACAGCCCCAACCCTCACGGTGATTATTATTATTTTTTTTAAATTTATTTTTCAGTTTTCAATGGACACAACATCTTTTTTTTTTTTTTTTTTAATTTTATTTTATGTGGTGCTGAGGATCGAACCCAGCGCTCCGTGCATGCCAGGCGAGCGCGTTACCGCTTGAGTCACATCTCTAGCCCCTGATTATTCTTTATCAGTATTTATATTTTAATTTTTAGCACCCTGACTTACATTTTATTTATTCATTGTCCTTTGAACAAGGTGTTCAGTGCTTTCACATTCTCATCTAAGCTGCCTAAAGACAAGGATTTATTTTCCAGAACTTTTCAAAGTTTAAAGCACAGTGCCACACAAACGGCAGTTTTCTTAGTAAAGCCTTTGCTAAAGGCTTGTGGAACCAATAATTATGAGGGTAGCACAAGTGAAGGATGTCTTTTCTATTCAGTATTCATTTAACAAGTATTTTTTGAGGTATCCTGTGCTTAAAGACTTGCAAAGTACAGGGAAAACCACCTATGATTTTTTGACTTTATTATGATAGTATAAAAGTGATATACATTCAGGAAAAAACACACTTTGAATTTTAAACTTTTCCTAGGTCAGCAACATGTAGTACTATATTCTGTCATGATGCTGGGCAGTAGCATTTAACTTGCATCTCCCAGCCAGCCATGAATTACGGGGGCAAACAACTGATACTCTATGGTGGACTGTGTTGCTAAGCTGGGTATTCTGGAGGTAAGGTGTACAAAATGCACTTTTAGCTTATGTTTTCAGTTTTATTACCATTGCCATGGTAACCCCAAATCAAGAAGCACTTACTTGTATGAGAGTTTTTTTTTTCCCCTCCAACTTAACACCAGTCTAAACACTTAAACACTTAGTCTAAACACTTAGTTAGATTGAGCTCTTCCTAGACCCTGCACAGGATTATTTTTTAGAATCTTGTTGGTTGACTTGTAGCTCTGTTTGTTGTATAGCAGAGTTTTAGCATTGGGGCAGGGGAAGAAGAGATCATTTAGTTCCACCTCTCCTAATCAGAAAATTTCTCTAGACATTTCTAGCAAATACTATTTTTAGTTAATGATCAAGAATTAACAGTTTTAAAAGTATTCCATTTCATTTATAAGCAGTTCTGATTTTTTTTTTTTTTGCAACAAACCTAAATTTATCTCCTACTTTATGTCCAGTGGTCCTGATGTTGTTTTTAGAGCAATGTTGTCTAATAGAAATATAAGCTTACAAGTGTGACCCACACTTGTAATTTAAACTTTCCTAGTAGTTATGTTTTTTAAAATGTAAAAATTGATGCAATTAATTTTTTTAAAAAATAGTTTTTTAGTTGTAGATCAATGTAATACCTTTATTTATTTTTATGTGGTGTTGAGGATCAAACCCAGTGCCTCACATGTGCCAGGCAAGCGCTCTACCATTGAGCTCCAACCCCAGCCTCGTGAAATTAATTTAAATATTTAACCCAGCATGTCCAAAATATTATAAATACAACATGCAATTAATGTAAAATATCTTCATTAGTAATAACAGTATTTTTTTGGTATTAAGTGTTTGATATCTGGTATGTATTCTCCATTTTCAGTACATCTCAATTCTTGCCACACTTCATATGCTTAAAGGGCACCATATTGGCCAGACTCCGTGGTGCACTTATAATCTCAGCAGCTTGGGAGGCTGAGGCAGGAGAATCGGGAGTTCAAAGCCAGCCTCAGCAACTTAGCGAGGCACTTAGCAACTGAGAGAGACCCTGTCTCTAAATAAAATATAAAAAAGGGTTGGGGATGTTAGTCAGTGGTTAAACACTCCTGGGTTCAATCTTCAGTACCCAAAACAAACAAACAAACAGACAGAAGAACACCATATTGGACAGCACAGTTCTAGAGAACTTTAGAGAATAATTCTGGTTTTTCTTTCTCTACCACTTACTACTTGCCCAGTACATATTAAGCGCTTTTTTTGGGTGAATAAATAAGTGACGAAGTACTGATATAGCAGATCATTTTATTTGGGAAATATCTTGTTGACATTTTAGGATTTGGCACACAGGTTTGAGTGATTTGAATCTGTACTACAGACAATTTATTTTTATCTTTTTAGCATTATGGATCCAAGCCTATTGAGAGAAAGGGAGCTGTTCAAAAAACGAGCTCTTTCCACTCCTGTAGTAGAAAAGCGTTCAGTGTCTTCTGAGTCATCATCATCATCATCATCGAAGAAAAAGAAAGCAAAGATAGAACATGGAGGATCATCAGGCTCTAAACAAAATTCTGGTTAGTAAAAATCATGTAGGATTGTTTGATTTTTATTTTTTAGAAAACCATGTAGTAATGGCAAGTTCAACATTAATATTGATTTTTAGACATTTGGTGAAATATAAGGGATGGGATGATAAGAGAATTTAAGCCCTTAATATGTTAATTGTGTTGTGTGTTTAATATTTAGATTATTACTTTAAAAGAACAACTTCATTAAAGTTTAGTTTGCATTCCATATAGTTCATTCATTTTAAGTGTACAATTCAAATATATTCCTTTCCAATTTTAGAACATTTCTATCATTGCCAAAAGGTCCAGTGTGCCCATTTGCAACACTATTCCTACCCTAGTCCCAGATAACCAATAACCTACTTTTTGTCTGTCTCTCTATGACCTTTCTGGACACTTCTATAAATGGAATTGTGTAATGTGGGCTTTTATTTGTGGCTTCTTTTATTTAGTATATTTTTGTGTTTCATCTGTGTTGTAGGATTATATCAGTATTTTATTCCACTTTATGGCTGAAGAAGTTTTTGACTCTCTTGAATAGCACTGCTACGAACATTATGTATAAGTCTTTATATAGACATGTTTTTATTTCTCTTGAATAGAGAAATAGGAGTGGAATTTCTGGATCATGTGGTAAATTTATGTTTGATCCCCTCCCCACTGGGATTGAATCTGGGGCTGACCATTGAGCTACATCCACTTTATTTTTATTTTAAGACAGGGTTTCTGTAAAATATTCAGACTGACCTTGAACTTGTGATCCTCCTTGCCTTAGCTTGCTGAGTAGCTGGGATTACAGGCCTGCGCCAAGGTGCCTGACTATATTTAACTTTTTATAAAATGATGGAAAAGGTTGTACCATTATATAATCTCACCAAAAGTAAGAGGATTCTAGTTTTTTCTCATCTGTATCAACATTTGTGATTCCTTTTCTTTTTGATCATAGCTATTCCTAGTGGGTGTGAAGAGGTATCATTATCATTTTAATATGTATTTCCCTAATGACTAGTAGTATGAACATGACCAGATGTGTAATTTCCTTGGTGAACTATCTATTTGTATTTTTTTTTTGCCCATTTAAAAAAGTCGGCTATTTGTCTTTCTGTTGCTTTGGAACCATTCATTTTTTTTTTTTTTTTTTCATTACCAGGGATTCAACTCAGGGGCACTTGACCACTAAGCCACGTCCCCAGCCCTATTTTGTATTTCTTTTTTAATATTTATTTTTTAGTTTTAGGTGGACACAATATCTTTATTTTACATTTATATGGTGCTGAGGATCAAACCCAGTACCTCATGCATGCTAGGTGAGCACTTTACCACTGAGCCACAACCCCAGACCCCTATTTTGTATTTTATTAAGAGACAAGAGTCTCACTGAGTTGCTTTGCACCTCGCCTTTTGCTGAAGCTGGCTTTGAACTTGTGATACTCTGCCTTAGCCTCCCCAGTTGCTGGGATTACAGGTGTGCACCACTGTGCCCAGTTAATTAGCAGAAATTTTTTTTTGTGTTACCAGGAATTGAACCCATGAATGCTCTTCTGAAGAGCTCATCCCTAGCCTTAATTTTTTTTAAAAGTTGTTGGTGGACTTTTTATTTTATTTATTTATATGTGGCACTAAGAATCAAACCTAGTGCCTCACACATGCTAGACAACTGTGCCTAGCCACAACCCCATCTCATCCCCAACCCTTTTCAAATTTTCTTTCTAGATAGGATCTTGCTAGGTTGCCCAGGCAGGTCTTAAAGGTATGATCATCTTGCCTCAGTCTCCCAAGTAGCTGGAATTATAGGTATGTGCCACCAGGCCTGCCTAAAAGTTTTTAATTTTGATGAAACCCAACTTAGCAATTTTTTTCTCATTTATGTTTTTTGTGTCATTTCTAAGAAAGCTCTCCCTGATTCTATATTTCCTTTTAAGAGTTTTATAGATTTAGCTTTTTGACTTAGGTCTGTAGTATGTTTGAGTTACTTTTGTGTATGGTTTAACATAAGCACCTAAATTTCAAGGTAGATTTGGTGAATTCAAAGTGAGTTTAGGCTCTTTCTATTAAACCATACACAAAAATTAACTCAAACTTATAGACCTATTATAAGAGCTAAAATTATATTTCACTGTCCCAGTGCCATTTCTTGAACATTTTTTTTTTTTTTTTAATTTTTATGTGGTGTTGGATTGAGCTCACTCATGCTCAGCAAATACTCTACCACTGAGCCACAATCCCTGGCCCTGAACAGACTATTTTTAACCTCATTTGAATTGCATTGGCCCTCATGTTGTGTATCAGTTGACTATTGACGAGGCATTTTATTTCTGGAGTCTCAGTTTGATTTCATTGACTTATTTGTCTATTTTTATGCCAGGACCACACTTTCTTGGTAGTGTTGTGGTTTAAGTTTTAAGATTAAGAAGTGTAAATCCGGCCAGCACTGTGGTGCACGCCTGTAATCCCAGCAGCTTGGGAGGATGAGACAGGAGAATCTCAAGTTCTAAGCCAGCCTCAGCAAAAGCAAGATGCTAAGCAACTAGTGAAATAAAAATAAAAATACAAAAATAGGGCTGGGGATGTGGCTCAGTGGTCAAGTGCCCTTGAGTTCAATACTTGCCCACCGCCCCACAAAACAGTGTAAATCTAGACTGGGGATATATCTCAGTTGGTAGAGTGCTTGCCTTGCATGCATAAGGCCCTGGGTACAATTCCCAACACTACCAAAAAAAAAAAAAAAAAAAAAGTGTAAATCCTTGGACTATTATGTAGCTCAGTGGTAGAATACTTGCCTACTAAGCACAAGGCCCTGGATTCAATCCCTAGTACTAGCGAAAAATAAAACAGAGAAAGTATTAGTCCTTCAGCTTTGTTCTTTTTTTTTTTTTTTTTTCTGAATCTTTTGCATAATTTTAGGAGATCAGTTTGTTAATCAACATCTGTAAAAAACCAGCTGGGACTTTGGGTCTTGCTAGGTTGCTAATAATCTCTATTAGATTCAATATATAAATCAGTTTGAAGGATAATTTCTACCTTAAAAACATTAGGTCTTCCAGTTAGTTAACTTCCATATCTTTCTATTTATTTACATTTTAAATTTATTTCAATAATGTTTTGAGTTTTTAATGTATAAGTCAATTTCACACTTATTTTGTTAAATTTATTCTCAAGTATTTTACACTTTTTGTAAATATTTTATTCTTTTTGATGTATTATGAGTGGAATTGTTTTCTTTCTTTTTTTTTTTAAATTTTTTTTTAATTGTAGATGGACATAATACCTCTGTTTTATTTTTATATGGTGCTGAGGATCGAATCCAGGGCCTTCCACATGTGTGACGAGCACTCTATCACTGAGCTACAACCCCAGCCCTGGAATTATTTTCTTAATTTGATATTTTTGATTGTTCATTACCAGTATGTAGAAATGCAGTACATTTTATACATTGATTTTGTATGCTGTAACATTGTTGAACTTATTTTTTGTTTCTAGTAGGTTTTTATGTGAATTCCTTAGGATAGTCTACATCAATATTATGCCATCTAGGAATAAAACCAGTTTTGTGTTTTCTCTTCCAATATGATGTCTTTTATTTCTTTTCCTTGCCTGTCTGATATGGTGTTGACTACAGGTAGTGACAGTTGATTGTCTTTGCCATTTTTCTAATCTCTTTGCTATTATATATGGTATTATTGCAAGTTTTTGTAGATAGCCTTTATTTGGTTGAAGAAGTTCCCTGCTATTTCTAGTTTGTTGAGAGTGTCTGTTTGTAAATGGGTTTTGGATGTTGTCACATGCTTTTTCTATATCAAATGAGATGATTGTGTTCTTTTATTCTATTAATATATCAATTGGTTTTCATTTGTCAAATCAGCCTTGCATTCCTGGAATAAATCCAACTTGGTCACGTTGTATAATCGTTTTTATTGTTGCAGTGTTCAATTTGCTGGTATTTTGTCCAGGATTTTGGCATTTCTATTCATGAGGAATATGGTCAGTACTTTTATTTTCTTGTGCTGCCCATCAGGGTAATTCTGGTCTTCAATAATGATTTGAGCAGTGTTCCTCTTCTATTAATTTTTGGAAGAGTTTGTGAAGGTTTATTATTATTTCTTTAAAGATCTGGGTGAATTCTCTAGTGTGACCATTTGGGCCTGAGCTTTCCTTTGTGTTTAGCTCTGTAGGATGGCTTCTTCTTATATTTTAGTCTATTCAGATGTTCTATTACTTCTTGAATTAATTTTGGTACTTTGTATCTTTTTAGGAGTCTATCCATTTTATTATCTACATTGTCTGGAGTTTTTCAAAGTGCTCTCTTAAAATCCTTTTGATTTCTCTAGGATCAATGGTGATGTTCTCTCTCTCTCTCTCTGATACCAGGTATTGAACGCATGGTGCTTACTCACTGAGCCACATCCCCAGCCCCTTTTTTTTTTTTTTTTTTGAGACATGGTCTTACTAATTTAGGGCCTTGATAAATTGCTGAGGCTGGCTTTGAGCTTGTGCTCTTTCTGCCTCAGCCTCCTGAACTGCTGGGATTATAGGTGTGTGCTGCTATGCCTGGCTCTCACATTATTTTTTTGTTTTTAGTTGTAGATGGACACAATACCTTTATTTATTTTATGTGGTTCTGATAATTGAACCCTCTCATGTGCTAGGCAAATGCTCTACCACCACTGAGCCACAACCCTCACATTACTTTTAAAATATTATCCTCATTTTTCCACATTTCTTTTCAAACCTTCTTATATGAGTATAAACTTAAAATAGCACCCATAATTGTATTGAAAGTTTTATATTCTGAATTTAGTTTTCACTTTTTTTTTAACATTTTATTTTTAAGAGAGAGAGAGAGGGAATTTTAATATTTATTTTTCAGTTTTCGGCGGACACAGCATCGTTGTATGTGGTGCTGAGGATCGAACCCAGGCTGCACGCATGCCAGGCGAGCGCGCTACCGCTTGAGCCACATCCCCAGCCCTTAGTTTTCACTTTATATACCAAATATTTTTTCTGTTATCATAGTATTCAATGACTTTTTAATAATCTATTAAGTTGATGTGCTATATTTAGTTAAAGGCTTATTTGCTTCCAAATTTTTGTTATTCTGAATAGTGCTAGTACAAACCTTTTTCTCAGGGGCGTTTTACCACTGAGCTACATCCCTTGCCCTTTTTATTTTACTTTTAAAATTTGAGACAGGATCTCATTAAGAGGGTCTTGTTAACTTGCTGAGACTGATCTTGAACATGCATTTCTCTTTCCTCAGCCTTTTCAGATGCTGTAATTACAAGCGTGTGCCACTGTGCCTGGTGATCCTTTATCTTTCAAACTAATTTCTCAGGATAAATGTCCAGGAGTGTCATTTCTGGCCTAAGGGCAGCTAAGGTTAAGAGCATGTGTTGTTAGCAAAACAGTATTAAGATCATAAAATATATTATCTATACTGCCCTTGAAATTTCAAGAAATGAAATTGCTGTGTTTCTTAATAGGTGTTGGGTGGTTTTAATAATAATCTTTTGACTCTAATAATAGTCTTATTTTCACTTTTTTTGTAGTCTTTTTTGCATTAAGTATATTAGTCCTCGAGAGTGTGAATATGAGAGGTAAAAAGAAAGAACAAACTTCAGTGTAATTTAATGAGTATAATATTAAGTTTTAGTTTGAAAATTGGCTGGGCTTTTCTAGAACATTTATTTCTTATTGAACAAGAAGTCAGTTTTTTGAGACTTTTATGCAGGTATACTTGAGGCCCTTCTGATTATTTTGAGAATTTTTACTACAAAGAACTCAAGTTATTAGAAAATATGTTGTCTTCAATAAATGAGAAAATATTGCTTTTTAATAACCAAGACTTTATATATAAGTGGAATAATTTTATTTTGAATGTAGAAACACATCTGAAATAGCATATTTGTTACCCAAATACTATTTTTTAGTTTACATGAATGGTTTAGATATAGATTATTTTAGCATCATTAGCCTTGCTTTGTTTTCCAGTTTAACTTTTGTTGCTTAGTGTTGAACTCCAGAAATTTTTTTATTCTAGAAATAATTTATTCATTTTTCGATGTGTCACATTAAATAGATGGGTAAATTCACATTTATGAAGTTTTACTTTATATTTAATGAGAGTACTACATAGACAAAAAGTACATATTTCACTTGTTTTCCACTTCTAGGAATCTTTTACCCAAAGTCAGAGTCAGTTTTATAGTAAAAGTTGGCCTCAGGGAAATTTTCTTTAATCTCAGGAGAGGCTAAAGCTGCTTTTAAAGGTTTTGTTCACCTTCTGTAGGCGCTAGACCACTTCTGTATCTCGTTTTCTGATGTTGTCCATCATGCTTCTAAGAGGGTTAGGTTCACTTTTCAAGTCTTTCACAGTTTTGTTTTTTACACAGCAGCAGCAGTCAAGCACTTCATAAAGGAAAGCCAGCACCACTAAAGATACTACAGTAAATATAAATAAAAGCAGAATGACAAAGCAGGCAGTGTTCCAGTTATCATGGAAAGGGTAAATTTTTTGAACTTGAAAACCAAGATACTGATAAACAGAGGTGGTGGTTTCGTTCCAGTGACTGGAAGCCATTCTTAGAGATTCCACTTCTTGTATTGCTCTTTTGAATCTATAAAAAGGTAGAAAATGAATATATGTAACCAAACTACAGATTTGTCCATTCAAATCTCAGTTCTAAGATTTCTTAGTAAATTTATATAGGCAACACGAGTCTTCCTTAGTATCTAAAAGATTTAATTACTGAATTGTATTTTTGAGTGCTTTATGCCAAATATTTAAACCACACTTTTGTATATCATTGGTTAAATAAATATTTGTGTTTAACATTCATTTATAGAAATTAAGTGCTAATACGAGGGAACAAGGCAGTTGACTGTGTTTAAAGTTTGAATAAATAACTTATCAATGAGCAATTATTGATTAAAAGTTTTGGAGTTTTAGGTTGTGTTCTTCAGACTGCCTCTGGAAAAGCTTTGTCATTGCCTGTATGTATTATTCTTACCTTGGGTCAGTGTATTTCTGTCTTCTGTTTTTACTTCTTTAAACTTTAATGACAGATGTTTTGAATCAGGAAAGAGGAACCAAATGAAAAATAGTAGAGAAAGAAAAAACCAAATAATGGCAGTTTTCAGAATGAGGATAAAATAAAATTTTAGACTAGGTTTCCTGTGAAGAGAACTCAATCTTGATATTGTTTGATATATAGATGATAGTATTAACTGTTTTGTATATCTAAATGATCCATGAACACTATATTAAAAAATACAAATTCAGCCCTTGATAAGGTATCTGCTGTTAAATTACTATTCCATTTCACAAAGTAAACCAGTGAGTTAAATTTCAGTGTTCTTGCATTGTTTTGGTCTTGTTGACCACTACTTGTTAGATCTTAAATAGAAATTCAAAGATTAAAAATTTGATAGTTTGGAACTAATGAGAAGCTATTTTCTTGGTCTCTTAAAGATACATTTTTAACCCAATTTAACAGATTGTACTAAGACAATTTTGGAAATAAGGAAAAATGGTTCTGTTTCCTTAATTCAATTGATTGCCATCACTTGGTATGCTTTTTCACTATATACTTGCAAGCAAGCTTTCATTCATCTTTACAACAAATGTTTATTAGTCATCGTGTACCAAATACTTCTGGAGGCATCTTGTTTGCATGTTTCACATGGGGAAAACTTCAAGGTAGTACAGAAGTTTGAATATAACAAATCCCCATGTGCTTATAAAACATACGTTTATCAACTCTTGATTTCTCTATACCTCTACCCACTTGCTTCTATCACATGGATTATTTTAAGGTAAATTCCAGACATTTAATCTAGAAATATTTCAGTGTTTATCTCTAAAAGATGAAGACTCTGCTTTTAAATAAAAAAGTTCCATATTATTTTTGCATCCAAGCTCCATAGCAATATAATTGTTTAAGTTTGTTTTTTTAATATTTATTTTTTTAGTTGAAGTTGGACATAATACCTTTGTTTTATTTATTTATTTTTATGTGGTGCTGAGGATCGAACCCAGGGCCTCGCATGTGCTAGGTGAGCGCTCTACCGCCGAGCCACAACCCCAACCCCTAAATTTGTTTTCTTAATACATATAATTTTAAATCTTTGGATTGAGAGAATAATATTTTCTAAAGTTTTTGTTTTCTATCCTAAATCAAATTTTCTTGGAAAATTGCTTTGCTTCTTTGATTGAACATGCTTCTTTCCTTTTTTCCTTCCTGTATTTTGAAGATTAAATTAATGATTTAGGGTAGAGTTAAAGGCTTAAATACATGTTTTTTTTTTTTAAATTTAAGAATTTCTTCAGTTTTGGTGTTTGGTGATCCTTCATCTTGAAGTGAGGGATGACAGACTTAATGGGTAGTAATTGAATTAATTGTGTTTCATAGTTCAGGAACATGCAAAAATACATTGTCTGGGCATGGTGGCACACATCTGTAATACCAGTGACTCCGGAGGCTGAGGAAGGAGGATTACAAGTTCAAATCCAGCCTAAGCAACTTAAAGAGACCCTGTCTCAAAATAAAAAGTAAATAGGACTCCGGAGTATGGTTAAGCACCCCTGGTTCAATCCCTGGTACTAAAAACAAAAACAAAAAACATTGTCAGGGGCCTGTGTTTGTAGCTAAGTAGTAGAGTGCTTACCTAGCATGAGTGAAGCATTGGGTTTGATCCTCAGTGCCACTTTAAACACAATACCTTTTCTTTTTTTTTTTTTTATCTACAACTGAAAAAATAAACCCCCCAAAATACATTGTTAGGAACTTAGGTATAGTACTTCCCATTACATTATACGTAATACCATACGTATTTTCAATGTCTGCACACCCAGCCTTTCAAAATTATCTACTTATCCTTTCAATTTTCTCTTCAGAACACATTCTTATGGGAAAGCAGGTCTGCTTCCTTGCATAACTTTGGGAAGCACCATTCACAGTTTTCCTTGGGGTGACCGTCATGTGCACCTTGGTATTACGTAATGTGGATGTCTTGATAATAGGCCATTTGTTGGTTGTTGCTGCCTTTGATTCTAATCACTATGCACATAATTATTGAAGTAACTCATAGAAACTTACTCATGTGGAGACAAAAGTTAGGTCTTAATACAGTAAAGGCATGTGAGGGTGCTTGGGCACGTGTACACACATCTTAAAAATGTCTGACTTTTAATTGACCAAGTTATGTTCATGTCACAATGAATCCCACTATTATGTATAATTATAATGCACCAACAAGAATTTTTTTTTAAGGCATTTGGAGCTCCCATAAGATTTTCAACATTGCAAAAATGCACATATTTTTGTGAGGGGTACCATACATTGTTACAGTGAAGCTTTACTTCAGTGTAAACGTTTCATATCTTTTTTGAAGAACTCAGGTAATAGAGAAGGAGAGGAAGAGTAGGACCTTGGGGAACTAGAGGGAAGTGCCAGCTTGTATGAGTGGAAAAAGAGTAGGAAGAAGCACCTAAGGATCTAGCTGATGGTTTTACCTGTTCTAACCTGAGGCCTGTACGATCTCCAACATTTATGGAAATAATACTTAGACTTTCTGAAAGGCTATTTACGTTGATCTCTTACTGAGATTTCCATCCCCCCCACCTCTGGTTCTGGAGTTGAACCCAGAGCCTTGAACATGGAAGGCAAGCTCACTACCACTGAGTAAATACCCAACCTTATCTCTTTTTGAAATCTGGGAATCTGTTCTAAAAGATTTTCTTCTAAATCTGGCATTAGAAGCAGCTGCAGAAGGAACAGTAATAGGGAGAGAAAAGAGACTTGAGAAGAGTAATTTCTATATAATGCTTCTCAAATTAGATTAATCTATTATTAATGAACTTATTTAAAAATGTTGTTTCTCTGTTGATTTCAAATATCATTGTAGCAATTTTAAATAAAAATTAAAAGCCTTATCCACAATTCTACTTCTATAATGTAGAAAAAGTTTTCATTTTTTTCCTCTGGAAATTCACTACATAAACCTATAACTTGGACCTGGCTAAAATTATTTGGAAGTTATTATGTTGTATTTTAATTTACTATAAGACAACTTTTTTTTTAGTTTTGACTTTAAAACTGGGGAGAAGTTTTAATAATGTAAGCTGCCATTTCAAAATGAAATTTTAGAAAGATTAGAAAGTCGATTTAAGGAATCTCATATTCTCTTTATTTATTGATTGATTTTTATTTAAAAAAATTTTTTTATAGTTATAGATGAATAGATGCCTTTATTTTATTTGTATGTGATGCTAAGGATTGAACCCAGTGCCTCACACATGCTAGGTAAGCACTCTGCCACTGAGCTACAGCCCCAGCCCTATTCTCTTTATTTTTGAGTACAACTATTTAATTTTTTTTAAGGCTCTCTTTCCTCTAAAAAGTAAATAAAAAGAGCAGGAGAGGAGGGGAAGGAAAAGGAGCAGGCAGGAAAGTAGGCAGGCAGGCAGAGACAAAACTAAATTAAATTATTTGAGGTTAACTTGTACCCATCTATGAACTCTTCTGGGTAAATAATGTAGGATTTCCTTTCATTTGAATCACTGTGTAATGATATGGAAAGGGTTTTGGAATATGTTGCGTTAAATGAATGAGGTGCAGTACTGTGCATATGAAAAAGGGAAAATAATATATATATTTTTTATATTTATATATATATTATATATATATTATATATATATATATATATATTATATATATATATATACATATTAGTTGTAGTTGGAAACAGTACCCTTATTTTATTTATTTATTTTTATGTGGTGCTGAGGATCGCGGTGAGTGCTCTGCTGCTGAGCCACAATCCCAGCCCCGTAATATGTATTCTTAGCTATATCTGCACAAAAATTTTGCAAGGATTTAGAAGCCAATGACAGTGATTGTGGGAATGAGTGGAGAGGAAAGAGGGGCAGAGGAATATGCACAATTTTTACTTTGTTATATTTTGATTTTTGAACCATTAGTATTTATTACTTGTTTAAACAAAAGCATGATCTATTTTGAAAGAAAGACGATTACTGTTCTTTGCCTTTGAAATAAAGTTTTATTCCTTGTCTATATGTTATGTATCTATTCAATATAGCTCTTGAGTTTTTTGTATCACTTTAAAAATTAAAATTGATAAACACTGTCATTTTGATTAGACTGTGTACTTTATTCACACATAAAATTCATATGATGATTTTGCTTGCAGTAATGACTGTGGAATAGCAATGTATGCCACATCCATAGACACTTGTATGCTTTGTGGGAAATGTCTAAGCAGTTTAGGAAAGAATTATATGTCAGGCTTATGATGTAAATTATGACAATTTGCGACTTGAGTGTATTGATAATTGATGAATATCTCAATATATTCTTGCTTTAGTTAGCTTGTGGTTACATCTGAAACAAAGTAAACTTTATGGTATGGAGTTATTTTCCACTTTAATTTTTTTTGGGGTACCAGAGACTGAACTCAAGGGCACTCAACCACTGAGCCACATCCCCAGCCCTATTTTGTATTTTATTTAGAGACAGGGTTGTTATGTCTACTAAAAATTTTATTAACTATAATCAATTATCTGATTTTATAGTATTCACATGTGAAAATATCATTATTGCAAGGTTGGGTGGCACCTTGCTGAACTAAAAATTTTATTAACTATAATCAATTATCTGATTTTATAGTATTCACATAAAATTTTATTAACTATAATCAATTATCTGATTTTATAGTATTCACATGTGAAAATATCATTATTGCAAGGTTGGTTGGCACCTTGCTGAGGCTGGCTTGGAACTCTCGATCCTCCTGACTTTTAGTCTCCTGAGCTGGTGGGATTACAGGCATGCTGCAAGCATGCTTCACAGTGCCCGGCCAGTCTACTTTAAATTTAATGTGTATATTCTTTTAAAGTGTAGAGGAGCACTGATAATTTTTTTGTGTTAAATTTAAGGTAAATACTAAGTCTTACTTTGATGAATTAGACATGCAAAAATAAGTATACCATTAGGATTTTCTTCTATTCTGAGACTACATTTTTGAAACATTTAATTTATATCAGTTAAATGCTTAAAGATGCCTTATAAAAAGCAAGAGAAAATGGCCAAAATATGTTAAAATAATCTGTTATAATTTTTGTTTTTTTGATTCTGCCCCTTTAAAATTGCATTATAGAAATCAGGGAGTTTTAAATCAAATAACAAGTTTAAAATTTTTTATTTAAACTTGTTGAAAAACCGCTATTTTATTTAATTTATTTATATGCAATGCTGAGAATTGAACGCCATGCCTCACAGATGCCAGGCAAGTGCACTACTATTGAGCCCCAGCCCCAGCCCTCAAATAACATTTTTTTATAGTTACATTTTTAGTTTTATTTTGTTTTATGTTATTTTTTGATATACTCCCTTTACCTGCTTTTCTTCTTATTTCAAAAGACCCCGGTGGAATATATATGGGGTAGGACTTAGAATTGTTCTGGAACCTTGGATTGCCAGATAAGAATAAAATTATGCTTTATCCCTTTTTAATGGCAAAAACCCCTTGACTTCTCTGGTGCTTGTAAGCATATCACTTTGAAATATGATCAGTTAAAAATAAGATAACTTATGATAAAATATGATCAGTTTAAATACAGAGCAACTCATTCAATTTAAGCTTTAGAGCTCTCCGAGATCAGTCATGCTGCTAAGTCCATTTAGTGAAACACTAATGAGCATCCATCTGCACTAACTATGGATATATTACAAATAAAATATAGGCTGTTGAGAGTGTTTGAATAATGTGGGGTGGTCAGGGTTCTATTTATAATTTACCTGAATATAAGTTTTAAGTTAACAGTTTTATTTCACAAAGTACATTAACGGAAACCTTTTTTTGGCTGCCATATTTTGTATTGGAAGCAGTATGGTTTCTAGGTAATTAACCCAATAGTGTTGAACCTGGGGAGCTCTAACAACCTCAGAACCTAGTAAGGTATATCCTGCTCCTGTTAGTTGAGTGCTTTGAAATAGAAGGAATAGAAATTGTGAAACAAACAAAAAACCCCACCAAAGATTAAATGAATTTAGCAGCAAGATAAAGGCAAAAGTTGGATCTTTAGGTCAGTATGTATAATATATTGAGCATGTATCTAAAGCATCTATTAAATAATGATATTTTCATGTTTGAATACTATAAAATCAGATAATTGATTAGTAGTTAATAAAATTTTTAGTAAACATGAACAATTACTCTGAGCCATGAAAATATTATTATTATCTAGAATTACCCTTCTTCCTTAACTAGTTCTTCTTAGGAGGTATTTTTATTTTAAAGTGTAGTTTATCAAGAAGATTTACTTCTTGTTTATTCTGAGGATCAGTTTAAGAATAACTTCAACATTATATTTAAATGCTGTGATAAATTTTGTTATGTAGCTTGTAAAAAATAAAAGGCTATCTAAAAAAAGATTCTGTTTAATAATATGATTTGTATAATACAGTGAAATAAATTTCACTTTGAGGACATAATTAAAATGTTAGGAAAATCTGAAGCTCTGTATATCCTCTTTGGTTACAGTAAAACACAGTTTATATAATGATATCTTTTAAGGTCTGAATATTTTGTATAAAAATCACAGTTGTGATAATTTAGCATTTTATGCATCTATATTTTTATAAAATAATTTTGAACTATTTTCTCATGTTTGTTAAAATATAGTAAACTTTCTCATGAGTAACTGCTGGAATAATTTGCACATGTAATCAGAAAGCTTTAATCCAGGGTTTGCTTTTAATCTAGATTTTTCTTTAAGAAAAATCCTTTGTTAAGATAGACTGACCTGCTGAAATGAAATTGCTCTGAGAAAAACAAATTAGCAAGTAACCAGCCAGTTAACATCAAATGCTTTTGGTTTACCGAAGGCCTGGATACAGATCAGGTTTGTACAAAATGTAATGAATTTTCCATTAAGGCACAGGATAGTAAAGGTGCTTATCAAATAGCACAAGGCAGTCTTCGCATTATAATAAAATTCTACCAAGCAGTGGAATGAAAACATTGTTCTTTTTTGGGTCTTTATAAGGAACAAGGCTTTCTGATTGATTTTCATGGTGAAATATTTACCATCATAAGGACATGGAGTACTAAAAAAAAAGATCATATAAACCTACCTCTTGTCTGAAAGGATGCTGTCGAAGCGATGGAAGCGATGGTATCGTCTGTTTGTAATGCAGTCTACAGCACAGCCAAGATGGAGCTGTGCTTCTATTGGTTGAACACAATGCAGCTGACAATTTCCTCTACGTTCATTTGCATGAAGACCTGACACCCTGAAGAGTGAATCATTCATAAAGGCGAATAGAGCTGTCTGCTATATCAACTGTCACTGCTTCTCCTTTATTTTTTATGCTTAAGCTTAATTTCTTTATAGGAATTGGTGATTCCTTAGTGTTTACAAAATTGAATGTCCTTTGGTGACTATTTCGGCTCTAAGACTTGAAGATAAAGTAACGTAGGAAACAAGGGTCCAGTTTAACAAGCTTGATATTTCCTCCAAGAAGTGTTAAATGAAAATTTATGTTTTTCTCAATATTTGTTCTATACATAAATCTTGCCCTAAGGGATTCTTTCTTTTTTATTTTTTAGTTGTCAATGGACCTTTATTTTATTTATTTATATGTAGTATTAAGAATTGAACCCAGTGCCTCACACATGCTAGACAAGCGCTCTGCCACTGAGCCACAATCCCAGCCCTCTAAGGGACTATTTCTTTGTGTTTGGACTTAGGAGAAATTCACAGGGAAATAGTACATTTTTTAGCTCTTTTAAGTTGTAAGAGGGTTAGTTTAGGTAGATATTTTACTTATATTTAAAAAGCAGTCTGTGAAATTATTTATTTATTTCTTGGGTCTGGGGGTTTAACCCAGTGGTGCTTAACCATTGAGTCACATCCCCAGCCCTTTTAAATATTTTATTTAGAGATAGGTCTTGCTGGGTTGCTTAGGGATTTGCTAAATTACTGGGGCTGGCTTTGAACACTCTATCCTCCAGCCCCAGCCTCTGGAGCTGCTGGGATTTCATGCAGAGCTATTTTTATTTTTATTATTATTTTTTGAGATGCTGGTGATTGAACCCAGGGCTTCATGCATGCTAGGTAAGTGCCTCACCACCAAGTTTCATTTCCAGCCTCAGTCTATGAAATAATTTATTTTTGGCTCTGGGGTTGAACTCAAGAGTGCTTTACCACTGAGCTACATGCCCAGCACCCCCGGCCCCCCCCCCCCCCCGCCCTTTTTGGTACCAGGGATTGAACCCAGGGGTGCTTAACCACTGAGCCACATCCCCAGCCCCCCTCCCCCTTTTTAAATTTAAGTTGTTGATAGACCTTTTTATTTATATGTGGTGTTGAGCATCAAACCCAGTGCCTCACACATGCTAGGCAAGTGCGCTACCGGTGAGCCACAGCCCCAACCCATCCCCAGCCCTTTTTAAAAAATATTTAATATGAGCCTGGGTCTCATTGAGTTTCTAAGTTGCTGAGGCTGGCTTTGAATTGGTGATCCTCCTGTTTCAGCCTCTAGAGCTGAGCCACTGGGATTATAGGTATGTACCTCTGTACCCAGCCTGGGGGCTGGGGTTAGGGCTCAATGGTAGAGTGGTAAAAGTGGAGTGACAAGCCCTTTTTATTTTCTGAGATAAGGTCTTGATGAGTTGCTAAGACTGGACTCAAATTTGCTATCTTGCCTCAGCCTCCCAAATTACTGGAATTACAGGCTTGCCTACTGAAATTTAAATGACAAAGTCATCTCCAGTTGGCTGTTCAGAGATAGAACGTTTTAAATTATGACGTATTTAGAGTTTGATCTATATTAACAGTCAAGATTTTTAACTAAGGGAGTGGTTGTTAAAACTGCAACAGACTGGGTAAATCCTTGTTACACAGAATTGTTTTTTAAAATCATAGATAAATCAGTACATTAGTTTTGGGGGCTAAAAAGGGGGACATGGAAATACCTTATTACATTCATATTTTCATTCAAGAAATAGTTATTGAGCATTGACTATGGTTGGCATTAAAAGCTAGAGACCCTGTGGTAAACAAAACTGTATGTGGTTCATAATTATCCCTTTTAAAAATGGTGTTTGTCCTTAATATATTGTCATTTCCTTTTTTGTAGTCTTCCCAGTTAGTTGTTTATACAGTATAGTAAGGATAAAGCTTTATAGTATTTTTACCAAGTGAAAACCTGAGACATGAAATGTGCATTTATTAGTTTCTGTGTTTTGGCAGAATAGACAGTTTAATACAGAATAATTTGTGTAAAGGCCAGTTAAGTCTTACATAAGGCAATATCACAGGGTTTACAACTGGATTTGACTCTATACACCCTCAATTTTCTTATGTTTAAAAGAGGACAATAACACTTCTTAAATAGAATTTTTCGGAGTGATTAAATGGGCAAATCACTTAGGAAGGTGTTTGACATGTAATAAGTGTTCAGTAAATCTCAGTTACTATTATTATTACAAAATGTGTTCTGAACACCGTGGGAAAACAAATCAGTATAATATTTCCTAATTGAAATAGTGACTGTGAAAGCGTAATTGTAAGGCATTCTTTTATTTTTTATTTTAGATGGACATAATACCTTTATTTATTTATATGTGGTGCTGAGGATTGAACCCAGTGCCTCTTACATGCTAGGCAAACACTCTACCCCTGAGCTATAAACCAAGCCCCCAGGCATTCTTAAAATTATTGTTATTTTTGGATACACAGTAGACTTCAGTGGGTCAATTATTTGTCAAAATCATGGCAGTTATTCTAAGGGAAAATTGCATATGAAGTTTCATTTTAGTCTCTAAAAAGCATATCAGTAAACACTTTTCACTAAGTAACCTCAAATGAGTATTTTGTTGCCATTTAGAAGCTTCTCTTGTGAATCTCTGACAAAGGTTACATTTGACTTGTGGTTGTTCTGATGCAATTTTTTATTAAATTATTACCAAGCTGATGCCAGGGATTGGTTCCTTCTCTTGTATTTAACCTCTCTTTTTGTGGACCAGCCATATGGAAACTTTATAATGTCTGATGTGATGCCTTGTAATAGAAGGTGTTCTTTTGAAATGTTTTTCTAGTATTAATGATTAATATATCCATATTTATGTATTCTATATACATTATATATTTTAATATATAGTATAAAAATATATATTTTACCATTCCTGTGACTATTGAAATGCATTTGTGATGCAATGATGGCATTAGGGTTTCTGCCTATAAGTATGCAGCAAAATGATAGGTGGTCTAAAGTAAATTCTCTCTTTGAGGAACCTTTATGAGAGGTGAGGGGCAGGGAATCTACTCATTTTATCTGTTAGAAACACCATGTGGATTAGATTGAGATTTGAAATATCTAATTATTGGTGGGGGTTGATCAAATTTGAGGTAAGAGTGAGGTAAAGATACTTACAAAAGAACTGTATTTTGAGCCTAGTGGTGGAACACTTGGCTAGCTTGCGTGAGGCCCTGGGTTCAATCCCTAACACCACTACCTCACCCCAACTACCATCCCCCATGCAGTGTTTTAATTCTTTTAAGTTATTTATACTTTGTTTCTATACTTAGTGAGAAAATTGATAGTTTAATATATATGCAAAGAAATTTTTTCATCATATTTTTATAGCATAGATTTATTAGAAGAAAAAATAAATATTTTACCATATTGAAAATCATCTTGGCTGCTTAAAAGTTATAATAACATATAATATGAAAATATTATGATTGTTTTTGAATTTTATTTCCAGATCATAGCAATGGATCATTTAACTTGAAAGCTCTCTCAGGAAGCTCTGGATATAAGTTTGGTGTTCTTGCCAAGATTGTGAATTACATGAAAGTAAGTACTTTGCTCGGATAACAAAAATTCTATTTCAACTTTTTGGCTAAAGAAGAGGATGAGAGATTGGGATTTTCAGAAGTTAAATTTGTATGCATGTTATAACTTTTTAAATTCTACACTTTCAGTATGTGTAATTTATTTTTGTGTGCCTCAGTAAGACTGTAAAAAATATTTAATGTTTCTAGCCTTTTACACTATGTTAAATTGGCAGTGCAGCAATTCATATAAATATATTTAATTTACATATATCAAGTACATAATTTAAGCCCACCATTTCACATAAAAGGAGTATGCCCAGGCAGTAGATATACCACCACCACCACTACTACTACTACTACTACTAGTACTTTTTTTAAAAAAAATATTTGTTTTAAATTTGTTTTTAAATATTTGTAAGTGGACACAGTAACCTTTTTTATTTTATTTTAATGTGGTGCCGAGAATCGAACCCAGTGCCTCATGCATGCTAGGCTAGCACTCTGCTGCTTAGCCACAACCCCAGCGCACATCACTTCTTTTTTTTGTTTGTTTGCTTATTTATTTGCAGGTACCTACACAAAGCAGAAGACAACTGTTGTGTTGTATATCTTATATATTCGTGGTGCTAGGACTAAAACCCAGGGCTTTATGCATGCCAGGCAGACCATCTACCATTGAGCCCCAGGCCCAGCCCCCACACATCACTTCTTTTTTTTTAAATATTTTTTTAGTTGTAGTTGGACACAATACCTTTATTTTTAAAATTTTTATATGGTGCTGAGGATTGAACCCAGAGTCTCGCACGTGCTAGGTGAGCGCTGTACTGCTGAGCCACAACCCCAGCGCCCCCCCCTTTCTTAATTAGTCAATAATTGCTGGCAAAGCCAGTGGGAAGATGTGAATGTATTTTCAAGATGATGTGTCATTGACACGAGAAGTAAAAACTACGTAGTTCAGACATGGCGGTGATAGACTCTTGGGGGAGCAAATTAGAGAATTACTGAGGGTCTTAGGAAAATATTGACTCTTAAAGAATTAGAATTTAATGTTTTGAAGATTTAGTAGTTTTTTTGTTTTTTGTTTTTATTTATTTATTTTTTTAGTGTTTGGTGAACACAACATCTTTATTTTATTTTTATGTGGTGCTGAGGATTGAACCCAGCGCCCCATGCATGCCAGGCGAGTGTGCTACTGCTTGAGCCACATCCCCAGCCCAGATTTAGTAGTTTTTGAACTCTAACTTTGAAGATAGGTTTTGACTTAAGACTTTGAATCTTAATTTCATTTATTAAAGTGAAATTTCACTTGAGTTAAGATTGGTGATTTCCAACTTGTTTCCTTGTGCTGAACTCTTATTCCCATTCAATTACTAGTTGCATCTCTTGAAAAAAGAGAAAGTGCTGTATTGTTATTAATATCATCCATCTATTGCATAAAATATAAATTATTTTTTAACCCTAGTAAGACATCTTTTATAATTTTAGAAACATGGTGTCTGGCTACATCTGAATTCTGAGGTTTGTATTTGACAGAAAGCAGAAATATGTTAATTTATAATTTCTCAGAACTAATTGGGAATATTTAGAAAAAAAAATGCATTTCCTTGAGGTGGTCAGTCTTTAGAGAGAGATTGTTAAATTGTCATGTTTTTGCTACCCTGTTAACAGTCTTCATTTATCTGGCTGCCTTACTTATAACTTTTGAGAACAATTATCCTCAAGTTTTTCCTTCTATTTCCTAAAACAGTTTTGAAAAGTTGTTTACGCCTTTCTACATACATAGATTAATAACTATAGTAATTTAGCAGAAGTCTAAATAGTGATATTATTTAACAAAAGTCTTAAATAGCAACCAGAAATATGGAATTTCTGCCGGTGGCGGTGGTGCATGCCTGTAATCCCAGTGGCTCTGGAGTCTGAGGCAGGAGCATCTCAAGTTCAAAGCCAGCTTCAGCAACTTAGTGAGACCCTATCAAATTCAAAAAAGGGCTGGGGATACCAGCTCAGGGATTGAGAGCCCCTGGATTCAATCCCTGGTACCAAAAAAAAAAAAAAAAAAAAAAAAAAAAAAAGATGGAAAAACACATACACACACACCTCATTGAAATATTACAACATGCATTTGACCAAACCAAGGGGCATTTGACCACTGAGCCACATCTCCAGCCCTGTTTTGTGTTTTACATAGAGACAGGGTCTCACTGAGTTGCTTAGGGCCTCACTAAATTGCTGAGGCTAGCTAGCTTTGAATTCACAATCCTCCTGCCTTATTTTTCCAAGCTACTGGGATTATAGGTGTTTGCCATGGCACCTGGCTCAGTGAGATATATTACACTTTTAAATTTATCTAATTTAATATGTCATTATTAATTTAAAAATATAAAAATAATGTTCCTTAAAGGTTCAAAATTTTAATTATTTTTTTCTTTGAACTTGTATGTCACTCTGTTCTTGAGTTTTATCCTAATGTTGTTTATTATTGTGGTTAAAATCATTTATTGATAATCTCTCAAACTTCTTTGCCACAATGATGTGTAAATAAATTGAACTTTGGCTGGGGATGTGGCTCAAGCGGTAGCGTGCTTGCCTGGCATGCGTGCGGCCCGGGTTCGATCCTCAGCACCACATAACAAACAAAGATGTTGTGTCCACCAAAAACTAGAAAATAAATATTAAAAAAAAAATTCTCTCTCTCTAAAAAAAATAAAAAATAAAAAATAAATTGAACTTTAAAATGTTTTCTTGTTATCATAAGTTTCTTAGTATTAAAAATATCTTTGTGTACACAGCTGTTTATAATAGCATATTAAAATTTTTATTAAATTTCACTTTGTATATAGCAAATCCATTCTTTAATGAAATGAATGAATGTATTTTTCTCTTTCTCCAACAGTTCTTGTATCTGGAGTTTTATATTATTTATAGAATTAAATAGAATTTGGCCCAGATCTGTTCCTGTTTTTAGATTTTGTACGGTTAAGTGCTGAGAAATAAATGTTTATATAAATAAATTAATTCTAATGGAAGTTTTATGATAGATAATGTTTCAAGTTATATGCCAAAAATCACTTAGTGATTTATCATGAAACGTCCATCAGTGGACGGACAGTTCTGTTAAGTTCTTCAGTTTCAAGATAGGCAAACAGTGGAAGCCATCATTACCAGGTCTCTAATAATTCTTAGCATATAGGAAGTATATCAGAAAGGTAGGGTCTGGGGGTATAGTTCAGTGGTAAAGCTCTTTCCTAGTATGTTCAAGGTTCTGGGTTCGATTCCCATTATTGCAGCAATACAGAAACCAAGATCAGGCTTTATTAAGATTATCATATGTGGCTTTCATCTTTTCCCTTGTAGTAGATACTTTGTTTAACTTGATATTCCAAGAAGTAATTGAGAAAATGAAAACATTAATTTCAGTATATCTTTGTCAGTGCAAATTTTGGATAAACTTTTATTATGTGTTTAAATAGATTTTGTCTGAATGAAAGTTTAGCTTATTAGTTTTATGAACAGTATCTCTTGGTTAACAAAGCTAATTTCCATTGTCAAACCAACCATCCATATCTACCTTGCTTTGTATGAAAAAGTGTCTTATATATTTAAGTTCATTTAAACAGTTAATACATATTTTGGGTGGTACAAAATTATTGAGAAATAAATTATGGAATGCATACTAAAAGATATTATTAAAGTAATTTATGGATATTTATGAATCAAGGAACACAATGAAAGGTGTTATTCCTTTTTAGTGTGTTTGCATCTTCTGGTCTCTCTCTCCCTCTTTTTTTTTTGGTATGAGGGATTGAACCCAGGGTCACTTAACCACTGCCCTTTTTTATGTTTTATTTAGAGACAGGCTGTCTTTGAGTTGCTTAGGTACTTGCTAAATTGCTGAAGCTGGCTTTGAACTTAAAATCCTCCTGCCTCAGACTCCCCAGCCACTGGGATCACAGGTGTGTGCCACTGTGCCTGGCTAACATCTTCTGGTCTCTGATGCCCAGCTCTTATATATAAATTAAAGGAAATGATTCAGAAATAACTCCATATATTTTTATTTGGGATAATTAATGAAAGAGAAATATAACTATACTAAAAACAGACTTACAGCTAGTGTATAATTTGCATTTTGTTAATAAGAGGAAGATATTAAACTATTTAAAAGATGTAATGAGAATTGACTAATTAGAATAAAAATTTTATAGATGGGCATGATATGATGGAGCAAACTGTAATCCCAACAACTTGGGAGGCTGAGGCAGAAGAATCTCTAGTTGTCTCAGCTAGCCTGGACAACTTAGTGAGATCCTGTGTCAAAATAAAAAAAATGAAAAGTGGGCCTGGGGATGTGGCTCAAGCGGTGGCGCGCTCGCCTGGCATGCTTGCGGCCCGGGTTCAATCCTCAGCACCACATACAAAACAAAGATGTTGTGTCCGCCGATAACTAAAAAAAAAAAGTGAATATTGAAAAATTCTCTCTCTCTCTCTCTCTGTCTCTGTCTCTCTCTCTCTCTCTCTCTCTCTCTCCCCCTCTCTCTCCCCCTCCCTCTCCCCCTCCCCCTCCCCCCCTCTCCCTCTCTCACTCTCTCTTTAAAAAAAAAAGTACTAGGGATATGTCTTAGTGGTATAACAATCCTGAGTTCAATCCCTAGTACAACAATGACAAAAAAGGACAGTATATGGTCTAACAGCTTAGAATGTATATAGTTTAATCTGTGGGTTTTATGTAGCATAATTTTGAATAATTTGGTAGTCCTAGAAAATATCTGTTAAATTTATTTATTTATTTATTCTAATTTGTTATATATATTTGTTAAATTTAAAGGAATCACTCTCAATTGATATTGCTTTAGCTCTTTAAATATGCTTTTTTAAAGCAAATATGTACTTAAGAATTATGTTTTTAGAATTGTTCATAATAACATTTAAATTCTTGAAAAACGTCTATTTTATCATTGCTTTCTTACTAGTCCTCTCTTTGCTTTGCTTTTATCAGGCTGCTCTAAGGGCATTGTGTTCTTGGAAAATACCAAGTGAATTTGGTGTGGGGATGGAAGAGAAGAAACTAAGGGAAACTATCAATTGTCTACAAATTATTTAGAATGTCCCAGCTGAGGCCAAAGTATGCTAATTTTAACTCTTAGAAAAAAATATGAGGCTGGAAAAGACAAGAATCCCTAGATAGGGCTGGGGTTGTAGCTCATTTGGTAAAGCATTTGCCTTGCGTGTGTGAGGCACTATTCTCAGCACCACACACACACAAAAAAAAAACAAAACAAAAACAAAAACAAAAAAAACCCCACAAATAAACAGAGGTATTGTGTCTGTCTACAACTAAAAAAAAAAAAAAAAAATGAAGCCCTAGATAGGGGTACTTTATGTCATCTTAATTATCATTAAGTTTCTTTTGACCTGTTCTTTCATTTGGGTCACTAGAATTTGACATACCTTTATCATAAATTCTGAGTACAGGTTAGCTGTACCTTTTTTTATTTTTGGTGAAGAGTGGAGAGCCTGTTTTGAAAGGGAAAAGGTACAGATTGTAGTTAATTTGTAAACAGATTCTTGCAAAATCTTCAACTACCCTTTACCGTTTTTGAAGATCTGATGAAACCAAGAACTTAGGAAAGAAATAACAATAAAAATGCTCCTCCTCATAGTTTGTATATTTAACTTATGGAAGAACCATTTAGTTGCTTAATGAGCATTATATGGAAGACATATAAGGGGAGTCATCAGGGAACTGAGACAGACATAGTGAGATTTACAGCAAGAAGTGACAACTTTGGAGAAAGTGATAAACAGGAAAAGAAAGAAAAATAAAGGAAAAGAAAGAAAAGTAAAGGCAGATACAAGAAGTTCAGAATCATAATCATAATACTTGAGAACATTTGGCACAGGGACAAATTACCCAACACATCTCCAGAGCTCTACAGCCTAGTAACTTAGATTATAATAGTAATTGACATCAAGAAGATTAAATTATGTTCATTGGCACCTGTTTAGGAACATAGAAGAAGTTTGTGGTCCATTTTAGAAGGATTTTTATAGAAATAGTTTATGTAAAATGAATTTTATTGCTTAAAGGAGTAAGTCCTAAAAGCACTTATCTTAAAAATTCCCTTAAGATGGATACCTCTTGAGATACTTTAGTTCTCAGATGATAAATCGGAGTCTACTCTGTTTTGATAGAATGATATTTCTTTTTTTTTTTTTTTTTTTTTTAAAGAAAGAGTGAGAGAGAGGAGAGAGAGGGAGAGAGAATTTTAATATTTATTTTTTAGTATTTGGCGGACACAACACCTTTGTCTGTATGTGGTGCTGAGGATCGAACCCGGGCCGCACGCATGCCAGGCGAGCGCGCTACCGCTTGAGCCACATCCCCAGCCCTAGAATGATATTTCTCTTCATTTCACCATTATCCCTTTATGTGGTTGTATCTCAGTTATTGAAAAGACCATGTTAAAAACTTTGATTAATTGGATTTAGTCTATCAGTGTTTTTCAGAATGTCATTCTCCACCTGGCAATATGAGCATCAGTTGGGAAGTTGTTAGATATGCACATTTTTAGGATCTTTCCTATACCCACTGAATGTGAAACTGTAAGAGTGGGAGTGCAGGTTAGCAGTAGTCTCTAACAAGCCCTTTGAGTGAATGATGCAAGCTAAAGCTTGAGGACCACTAGCCTAGCCTCTAATTTTATTCCAGCAGTTAATTTAGAATTTTGAAAGTGTAGAAATTAATTGACTGGCTCATAGGCACAAGTTTTGGTGAATAGTAGGGCTGCTTCAAGAACCTGGATTTATTTACAGTTTTAAATAAATATTTAAATTATATGTCAATATCTTCCTTAGGTATAAAAACCCTCAAGGTAGGAACAAATTGAATCTGATCATAAATACATTGTGATGAAATAGACCTTACTCTAGAAAAGTAGAGGTGGCTAATACTTGAAAATCAGTCAGTGTAAGTTGGAAAGTTATATCCCTGTGTGTATTATATGTCAAAATACATTCTGCTGTCATTTGTAACTTAAAAGAAGAGATAAAAAAGAACAGATTGAAAAACGGGCTGGGGTTGTAGCTGAGTGCTAGAATACTTGCCTCGTGTGCGTGAGGTACTGGCTTCCATCCTCAGCACCACCTTAAAAAAAAAAAAAGAATAAAGATATTGTGTTCATCTACAACTAAAAAAAAAAATTAGAAAAGATTTAAAAAAACAAACTTGTAGCTAATACAAATAATAATAGAGGTAAAATTCCTTAATCCAATAGAGCAGGATTTCTCAATCTTATTACTGTGGAGGAGCCATTGAAATAATTTTCAGTTTCAGAGAACCCTTGCAAAAAAATGTTATACTTCACACTCATACATATTAATCAGTAAATTACGGATACAAGTTCATAATAATCTTTTTTGAGTATAAAATGTTATTTTCCTTTGTATTTTGCTCAGTTTATTAAGCTATGTGTATATATACATGCATATAAAATTATTTTTCGATGACTCCTCCTCCCTAGAAAGGATAACAGTTTTACTAGTCTGTAGTATAGGTAAAATTTTTTTCCCCTCTACTTGATATTTTTTTCTACCTTATCAATTAGTTCAACTTTTTTTCAGATGAGCAGAAGATTAAAAGGGTTTTTTAAATTCACACATTAGTTTGTGTCAAAAAATTGGGAAAATATTGTTTAATTTTGTTTTTTGGTTCTTCAGATGGTTGTTAGTAATGTTTGAGACTTGTTCATATCTTCCTTATTTTCAAGCCAAAGCAACATTACAAGGTTTTGTCACGTGCTTTCCCCTAAAGATTCAGTTTTTCTTTGAAATTGAAAAATAGTCTTGTTACTTGAAGTCAAAGCATTTTTTGCCAAACTTGTTTAATTACTTCATATAATATATATGTATATATATACATATGTGTGTGTATATATATATGTATATGTATATACATACATATACATATATGTATATGTATATACATACATATACATATACATATATGTGTGTGTGTGTGTTTTAGAGTAACACAATACCTTTATTTTACTTATTTTTATGTGGTACTAAGGATTGACCCCAGTGCCTTACATGTACTAGGCAAGCGCTTTACCACAACCCCAGCCCATTTTTAAAAAAATCTGCCAAGAGTGCTAGCTTCTGCAGTCATTCTTCACTCAACAAAGATGGCCTACTATTTTCTTGAATGTAATTTTGTATTTCACCTTTCAGCCTAAATTCCCTATCAAGAAGTCCTCTGCTAAGCCACTGGATTTCTATATGTGGTGGGAAATTGCTCATGTGTGCTGGTCTTTTGTTTAATAAAGCAGATCATTTTTGTAGCATCATTCAGGACATTTTCCATTTTGTTTCCAAGGGTTTTTTTAAAAAAAAACAAACAAAAAACATTATTTTATTTATTTATTTTTATGTGGTGCCTCACACATGCTAAGCAAATGGTCTACCACTGAGCTACAGCCCCAGCCCTCCAAGGGTTTTTAATGTTGTACCTCTATGAAGAAAGCAATGTCTTGCTGGGGTTGTGGCTCAGTGGTAGAGTGCTTGCTTAGCATGTGTGAGGCACTGGGTTCGATTCTCAGCACTACATATAAATAAGTTGCCCATTGACAATTTAAAAATTATTAAAAAAGAAAAAGAAAACAATGTCTTGTGACAACATCAGGATGTTCTTATTTTCCCCTCATGAGAGGAGTGAATCTTTGCCTTGAGGAAACTACTAAAGTGCCATCTCAGTGTAAATGCCAACACTGTTTCACCAAGACAGACTTTTTGTTTCCTGAAATGAAGACACCACATTTAATATGACTTTGCTTGTTGGTATTAGTTCTTTGCCACGTGAAAAGTTGTTCTTGGAATTCACTATCGCTTAAATATTTTTTTAAATTACTACCTGACACATATTGGTGAAATCTGTTGATTTGTCAACTTAAATAGACAAGCTGTTATTTCTCAGTTTATTAAGCAAATCTCTTCAGCATATGCCAGGCCATCAGTATGTTGACTTACACTGTTTGAGAGTAGAACCTTTTCCATTTCTCATATTGTGCTGGGTATTTTATTCACTGTCATTTCATGTCCCAACATCTGTGTGATTCCTATCCCTTTCACCCTTTTTCTGGGCAATTAGTTCTGATACTAATAACATTCTTTCTAATCCTTTTCACTGGATATGACTTTTTTTTGAGATGCTGGGGATCACATCCAGGGCCTCATTCATTGCAAGGCATGTCCTTTACCACTGAGTTATATCTGCAGCCCTTAAAAGCAAAACAAAACAACACAAAAGTTTTACTTTGTTGAATTGAGATTCTGGCACTTACCTTGACTTGTCCAGTGAGTGTGATTTATGTGTCTTTTCAGTTTATCTGGAACTGTTTTATGTTGTTTGCACAGATGGTGCATGGTGGAATAAGACAACGTTGGATTACAGCACATGTAAAACTCATCAGTTGTTTTATTGTAGTAGGTTATTGTTTTGTATCTCTAATCACATTGATGGGTAAAATGTGCCAGAATATTATAGTTCTTTTTTTTTTAAATATTTCTTTCTTTCTTTTTTTTTTTTTTAGTTGGACACAATACTTTATTTTATTTATATTTATGTGGTGCTGAGGATCAAACCCAGGGCCTCGCAAGTGTTAAGACAAGTGCTCTACCGCTGAGCCACAACTCCACCCCCAATTATAGTTCTTTATTACTAACTTTACTAGAATTTTTTATGAGCCTAGGTTTGGAATCTTCCCTTTACAAATCTCATCTTTAGAAATCATCATACTAGGCTGTCAGACATGTTTATAAAATGCAAATGCTAATAAATAATAAGATAAGTGAAAAATAAAAACTAGGAAAGCTGCAAAACATATGAAAACTTCACAATTTATTTTACTTTTATTACTAAATATTCATGTTTTACAACAACTTCTATTCTGAATTGTACCCAGCGTCCTACTCAGTGCAGTAGATATGAAAAAAGAAGTAACATAAAAATTGGAAAGAAGTAAAACTGATTAAGAATCTGCAGCAGTAAGTTTTCTAAAATTTTTAGGGAAAAATTAGAAAATGAAATAAAATGTAAAACGTAGTACATCCGTAGTCATTCAGTAACTAGGAAGACATTTAACAAAGATATGTGATACCTCTTCATTGTAAATTAAGTATGTCTTTAGCTCCCCATGTATGCTCCCATAAGTGCTCTTTTGTTTTTCATTTTAATTCCTGGTCTAAAAGCAAAGAAATAAGAACATAAGTGTGAGTTTCTCTTGTGCTGTTATTGTTCTCATTCATTTTGTTTTAATAGCTTTTCCCTTGACAGTATAATAGCTGTGTTTTTGGCTCTTCTGCTTACATAGCTTGGTAAAAATGGTTAGGCTTTTATATATTGATTATTCTGTCTTTGAGGTTGTTTTGATTTAAAAAATCCCATTTATTTTAAATTTAACAACAACAGTAATGTGGGGACAATGCTTTTTTAGTTTTTATGTTTTTGCTGCTGCTTTTTTTCTTGGGACTCTGGGATTTTGAAATGTATTCATTCTTATTGTTTGTCTTTCCAGGATAAGTTGGCCTTTTGATAATTTATATTTGATGGTGATATTTGATAATGGGGAAAAAACTTTTAATCTGAAGAAACAAAGGAAGATATATCAGATTTAGTAATATCGATCATAGAGAATATAGAAAAATTACTTTGAAAGATTTTGACTGTCCTTCATTCTTCTCTTTTAGGGTGTGTACTTCCAGTTTCCTGCACTGATCCCAACCATTTTTTGATTGGCTACCTCTATTAAAAAATTTTATTTTTTAACTTAGTATGATGTCAAAATGAACTGCACTATTATGTATAACTATAATACACTAATAAAAACATTATTTTTTTTAGTTTATTCTTTATGCATGTGCGAATGTATCACTATGATGATACATTACATATGTTACAAACTTGCACACACATAGAAATTTAAAAGGCTAAGGTAAAAGGAAGAATAAAGACTTTTCTTAAATTATTTAACAGCATAGAAAGCAACTTTGTTGAACTAAGGCAGAAAAATCTTCACTTAACCTTTTTTTATGAAACGAGGAGTTCATTTTAAGTTTAGTTTGTTTAGATCCTTTGTTTTAATTACTGTTATAAATAAAAAGAACTTTATAAAGATTTATAGATTTAGGGCTGGGCTGGAGTTGTAGCTCAGTGGCAGATCGTATGCCTTGTAAGGCACTGGGTTTGATCCTCAGCACCTCATAAAAATAAATAAAATAAAGGCACGCTATCCATCTATAATTATAAAAAATAATTAAAAAAAAAGATTTATAGATCTAAAAGGGAAGAGAGTAGTTTCTTATTGCTTCTATAACAAATTGCCAGAAATTTAATGACTTAAATTTGTGGCAGTTTGTTATAAAATTGTCTTTCTGTTTTGGGAATCAGAGTCGAAAAGCATGCTTGCCCGGCTAACATTAGGGTATAGATGTGCTAATGTATCATTATGATGATACATTACATATGCTACAAGCTTGCACACTCGTAGAAATTTAAAAGGCTAAGGTAAAAGGAAGAATTAAAGGCTATTCTTAAATTATTTAGCAGTATAGAAAGCAACTTTGTTGAACTAAAGCAGAGTTACAAGTATTATTATGTCTGAAAAATCTTCATTTAATCTTTTGGAGGCTGAGGGAAGCATTTGTCTCCTTTCATTTATTATTTAGAATGCATATGCATTTCCCAGTTCTTGGCCCTTTCCTCTTTTTTAGTTTGGAGAAAGTGTATTTTATTTTCTTTCTTACTTGAAAGGCCACTTATTTTTTTCTTTATTAAATTATTTATTTATTCTAATTTGTTATACATGATGACAGAATGCAATTCATTTCATATTACACATATAGAGCACAATTTTTCAAGTCACTGGTTGTACACAAAGTATTTTCACACCATTCGTGTCTTCATACATGTAAGGGTAATGATGTCTAATTCATTCCATCTTCATTCGTACCCCCTTTCTCCTCCCTTCCTCTCTATCCCCTTTGTGCTATCTAAAGTTCCTCCATTCCTCCCATGCTCCCCCACCATCACCATTATGAGTCAGCATCCTCATGTCAAAGAAAACACTCAGCCTTTAGTTTTTTGGGATTAGCTTACTCAGCATGATACTCTTCACCTCCACCTGCAAATGCCATGATTTTATTCTCTTTTAATGTTGAATAATGTTCTATTATGTATATATATCAGTTTCCCTATGCATTCATCTATTGAAGGACATCTGGGTTTGATCCACAATTTAGCAATTGTGAATTGTGCTGCTATAAACATTGATATAGTTGTAGTATGCTGTATTTAAGTCCTTTGGGTTTAAACTGAGGAATGGGATAGCTGGGTCAAATGGTGGTTCCATTCCCAGTTTTCCAAGGATTTTCCATACTGCTTTCCATATTGGCTGCACCAGTTTGCAGTCCCACCAACAATGTATGAGTGTGCCTTTTCGCCCACATCCTAGAACAATTATTGTTGTTTGTATTCTTTTTTTTTTTTTAAATATTTATTTATTAGCTTTTTGGCAGACACAACATCTTTGTTTGTATGTGGTGCTGAGGATCGAACCCGGGCCGCACGCATGCCAGGCGAGTGCGCTACCGCTTGAACCACATCCCCAGCCCTGTTTGTATTCTTAATAGCTGCCATTCTGACTGAAGTGAGATGAAATCTTAGAGTAGTTTTGATTTGCATTTCTCTAATTGCTAGAGATGTTGAACATTTTTTTCATATGTTTGTTGATTGATTGTATATTCTCTTCTGAGAAGTGTCTGTTCAATTCCTTGGCCCATGTATTGATTGGGTTATTTTTTTTTTTTTTTGATGTTAGCCAAAGCATTTCTTAGCAAGAAGAGTGAAGCTGATGGCATTATTGTTCTAGACCTTAAACTATACTACAGAGCAATAGTAACAAAAACAGCATGATATTGGCACCAAAATAGACCTGTAGACCAATGGTACAGAATAGAGGACGCAGAGGCTAACCCACATCACTACAGTTATCTTATATTAGACAAAGGCGCCAAAAATGTACATTGGAGAAAAGATAGCCTCTTCAACAAATGGTGCTGGGAAAACTCAAAATCCACATGTAATAAAATGAAATTAAACCTCTGTCTCTCACCATGCACAAAATTCAACTCAAAAATGGATCAAGGACCTGGGAATTAAACCAGAGACGTTGTGCCTATTGGAAAAATAAGTAGGCCCAAATTTTCATCATGTTGGATTAGGCCCCAACTTCCTTAATAAGACTCCTATAGCATAAGAATTAAAACCAATAGGGTTGGGATTGTGGCTCAGCAGTAGAGCGCTTGCCTAGCATGTGTGAGGGCCTGGGTTCGATCCTCAGCATCACATAAAAATAAGTAAAAATAAAGGTATTAGGTATAACTACAACTAAAAATATTTTTTTTTCTTTAAAGAATTAAAACCAAGAATCAATAAATAGGATGGATTCAAACCAAAAAGCTGCTTCTCAGCAAAAGAAACAATCAGTGAGGTGAATAGAGAGCCTACAAAATAGGAGCAAACTGTACCACAAGCACATCAGACAGAGCACTAATCTTTAGGATTCATAAAGCGTCTTAGTTTTCTTGTAATAGCTCTTTTATGCACTCTGATTTTCCTGCCTTCCTCTTTCCTTCATAAGGACACTTTTGATTACATTCAACACCCCCGCCCATTCACAACAATGTCTCCATATGAAGATCCTTAATTTAGTCACTAGCAAAATAAATCCCTTTTGCCACACAGGGGATTTAGATGTGAAAGACCCACCGATTCCCTGTCCAAGAAAGACGCACGAGGCACTGGCTGCAAACGCAAGAAGTTTATTCAGACACAGACGCCTGTGGGTGCTCAGCAAAACCTCAGCCGGAGCTTTGGTGAACTGGCACACCGGGCTTTGGGGTACAGGTCTTTTATAGGATAATGGGGCAGGTTTCGCGCGCGCGGGAAGTGACAGGTTTCTTATTGGTTATTTTGAACCCAACATATAGATTACCTAAAGGGCAAAGTTGTTTTTCACTTTATGTTCCTGGATAAACCTCATGACAGTTACATATTAACACTCTGGTTTTTCTGTTCCTGCTTATCATTATCAGTTCCTGTTTGTTCAGGCATGCCTTGGGATCTGCTTTTCTGTTCTTCCTCAACCATCCTGTCCCCTCACAATAGACTACCCTTAACTGATTAACAGAGAGACCTCTCTTTATGTGGGTTAGCAACACGCCCTGATGGTTTCACAATGGGGCCTGGGGTTTCTAGGCTGGGGTCTTTCAGATGTAGTCTTAAGGGAAAGGAGGAATTATTGTTTAGTAACAAGCACTATTACCAAGTTAGGACCATATGTGTATATATATATATATTTTTGTGTGTGTGTGTGTGTGTGTGTGGGGGGGGGGGTACTGGGGATTGAACCCAGGGCCCTGTGCATGGACTCTAATTTTTTAAATCCCATCTTACCTACTAGTCAGTTTGGTTAGGTGGATTTTCATCTTTATATTTCAATTCGTATAAAAGGAGTTATATAATTTATTTTTTTGACAGACTGAGAACTCAAGGTGAGGATTATTTGGAAAACTTAAAAAAAAATAAAGGTTAGAAAATGATTTCTAAAATTTTAAATATATGTAGATATAAGAATTTTTCTTTTTAAACTCTTTAAACTTAGAAATCATATAATGATGGGATCATTTCCAAAAACATTCTTTTACAAAGAGCTCTGTTCACTGCATTAATTTCTTTCAAAAATCAGTTCCTTTGTTACTTTCACATTTTGTTAAAATGGTAGTGTTTCTTTGAAGGAACAGATTGTTGCTTATAATTATTTTAAAACTAATTGCAAATTATAGAAAGTTTCTGTACTCACGAATATCTAGCAGATTTGAAACTTTTGCCTTTTTGCAAAAGGAAATTTTTAATTTAGCTCTAAGTAGTCATTCCTTAAAGCTTTATGAAAGTGATGTACAGTGTCTCCATTTTAAAGGTCTTTCTTTTTAAAATAAAATTTACCACAATTCATCTGGTAGCAGATAAACCACAGTATGTTGTAGAATATTGAAAATGAAGGGATGAGTGAGCCTTGTCTGCTAGTCCCTGTTTCGTGTAGGATTCCCAGTCTTCCATCAGGATTTCTCCATGCAGGTCACCCTCTGAAATGTAAATCACCTGACATGAGCCAAGTGAGATATGGTTGTCAGCCTGTAACATTAGTAAAGCATAATTTAAAAAAAATATATTTATTTTTTAGTTGTAGTTGGACACATTACCTTTATTTTATTTATTTATTTTTATGTGATGCTGAGGATTGAACCCAGGGCCTCACATGTGCTAGGTGAGCGTTCTGCTGAGCTACAACCTTAGCCCATAAAGCATAAATGAAAAAAAAATTATTCTAATTTGTTGTATATGACAGCAAAATGCAATTCAATTCATATTACACAAATAGAGCACAATTTTTCATATCTCGGGTTGAACACAAAGTAGAGACACACCATTTATGATTTTATACATGTACTTAGAGTAATGATGTCCCTCTTATTCTGTCTTTCTTACCCCCATGCCCCGTCCCTCCCCTTTGCCCTATCTAAAGTTCATCTATTCCTTCTATTCCACCCACATTGCCATTATGAATCAGCATATATCAGAGAAAACATTTGGCATTTGGTTTTTTGGGATTGGCTTACTTCACTTAGCATTATATCCTCCAACTCCATCCATTTACTTGCAAATGCCCAGATTTTATTCTTTTTTAATGCTGAGTAATATTCCATTGTGTATATATACCACATTTTCTTTACCCATTCATCTATTGAAGGGTATCTAGATTGGACCCACAATTTAGCTATTGTGAATTGTGCTGCTATTGAGGTGGCTGTGTCCCTGTAGTACACTGTATTTAAGTTTTTTGGGTATAAAGTGAGGAGTGGGATAGCTGGGTCAAATGGTGGTTCCATTCCCAGTTTTCCAAGGAATCTGCATACTCCAGATTGGTTGCACCAGTTTGCAGTCAAAGCATAATTTTTTAATGGGAGTTTTAGATTAAAAATTTAGCAAAGTTTCTGTAGAATCATCCAGATTGACTGAGTTATATACTGACTTGTGTAGCTGCTCCCTTTCCCTTGTTATTCTGGTCATCATTCAAAGTTCTGCCCATTAACATTCATTGATATGTATTTAACTTCTCTATTGGGAGCTTGTGAAAGGCAGAAGTAGTAGTTCACATTTCATAGTATATCTCATTGCTGTATTCTGAGGACATAATAGTTACCACTAAATAAGTGAATGAATTAATAGCAAATGCTCAGTAAATGGTTTTTATGTGTGATGTGTTAGGCTTTATGTCTTTTTCTGCTTTCCAAACATTTGGTTTTAAGAAGTGATTATTATAGTTTTAGAGACTGGAGAGTTTATGTAATTTGCCCGAGGAGATGAAAGTTAGAGCATGAAAGATTTTTTCTTTTGGAGAGTTATTTTTATTTTGAATAAGAAATTTCTGTCTCCCCCTAATCCCTCCTCTTTTTGTGTTAGGGATTGAACTCAATGTAGCTTAACCACTGAGTCACATCCTCAACCCTTTTATATTTTATTTTTTAAATTTTGAGACAGGATCTTACTAAGTTACTGAGGCTGACTTCAAACCTTGATCCTCCTGCCTCAGCCTCCGGAGCTGCTGGAATTATTGGTGTGAGCCACCACACCTAGCTAGAAGTACATCTCTTAATAGAATAAGTAAAATAGTATGAAAGATATAAAGGAAGAGGTCTCATTTTCACTGATAAACCTATTTCCTTTCTCTTTTGTCCTGTTTCTTATAAGTAATCTCTCTTATTTATCTATTTATTTATTTTTCGTGGTGCTGGGGATTGAACCCAGGGCTTTGAGCATGTGAGGCAAGCACTCTACTAACTGAGCTATATCCCCAGCCCCCAAGTAATCTCTTTTTATCAGTTTCTTGTGACTTTTCCCGTGGATCTTTATGAAGGAACAAAGAAAAATATGGGTTTTGTTTTGTTTTGTTTTTGGTGCTGGGTATTGAACTCAGGGCTTTATATATACCGGGCATGAGCTCTGCCGCAGAGCTGTACCTGTAGCCCCTATATGTTCTTTGTTGTTGTTGTTTGTACTCTTGTTTGTATTGAACCCAGGGGCACTTTACCACTGAGCCATATTACTATTACTAGTCCTTTTTATTTTTAATTTTGAGACAGGATCTTGCTAAGTTGCTGAAAGATCTTGCCAAGGTTGCTGAGGGATTGCCTTGAACTTGCTATCCTCCTGCCTCAGCCTCCTGAGTCACTGGGATTTTAGGCAAGTGCCACTATACCAAGCCTTATATATTACTATTTTTGCCTTTTCCTATATAAAAAGTTTCATACTACATTTTTTTAACTTGTACTTTTTATTTTATGTTCACTTTAAAAAAATAGACTTTAGTTTTTAGACAGGTGTAGATTTACAGCAAAATATGGCAGAAAGTACAGAATTCTTGTGCATTCCCCCTGTCTCTGATTTGGATATGAGTTATCCCCCAAAAGCTCATGTTAGTGCAGGAATGTTCAGAGGTGAAATGATCAGATTATGAGAGCTGTGACCTAATCAGTGGATTAACTCTTGATGGACTAATGATTACTGGGTGGTGGGGTATAGCTAGAAGAATTAGGTCATTGGGGCGGGGTGATTGTGCTCTTGGGAATTTTTTGGGAATTCTTGTCCCCAGCTCTCTTTCTTTGCTTTCTGGCTGCTATGAGCTGAACAGCTTTCCTTCCCATTCCCTTCTGCCATGATGTTCTGCCTTATCTCAGGCCTAGAAAATGGAGTCAGCTGAACATGGACTGAACTTCTGAGACTATGAGCCCCCCAAAACTTTTTTTCTTCTAATTAGGTCTTGTGAGATATTTTGGTCACAGTGATATCGCTGGTTATCTGTGATGAGTCCTACTTCTCCACATGTTGAAATTTGAACATTAGAGAAGCACGCCAAGGCAAGCATATGAAGCAGGATTTTTTAAAAAGGGGTAACATAGACTTCTCCTGCGAGGGAGAAGGGGGCCATAGCTGGTATCATGGTATCCCAAGAAGCAAGGTGTTCTGCCCTTTTTATATGTCCTAGGCTTCCTTTGTTCTCCTGCTTTTTCCCTCTTATCTTTCTCCTTCCTGCATGGTGACTAGGCCCAGGAATGTTCAGTGGGATGGCCAAAAGGTGGGAAATAGGTGGGATGAAAGGGGAAGGGCAGGATGGAGTAGGCAAGGACATAACAACCTTATAGCTCCCTGTAGGGAGGGGAAATTTCTGGGACGGTTACCTTGGCAACAGGTTGGAGCAGGGGCAGGTTCTTGATAAGATCCCTCAGGGGACAGTCTGATCCCTTAGGGGACAGTCTCCAACTTCCCAGACTCTCAAAATTGGCCTCCTTGACCCAACACGATTTACCTAGTTACACTGACTGCCTAATTCTGGCTTCAACCGCAGTGTAAAACTGATTTTACACAGTCCTCCTGCTTTTCTATCAGTATCCCACATTAAAATAATGTATTTGTTACAATCAGTGAGCCTACATTGACAAATCACTCATAGTTCATAATTTACATTAGAACTCACTGCTAGTGTTGTACATTCTCTGGCTTTGACAAATGTATACTGTTAGTTCCACCATTATGGTATCATAGGGTGATTTCAGTACATTAAAAATTCTCTGCTCTACCTATTTGTTCCTCTCCCCCTCTAACCCTTGGCAACCACCAGACTTTTTATTTTCTCCATAGTTTAGCCTTTTCTAGAAGCCATATAGTTGAAACTGTAGAGTAGAAAACATTTTTTAGATTGCCTTTTTTTTATTTACTAATATGAATTGAAGCTTCCATGTCTTTTTTTTTCTTGTTTTCATGTCTTTTCTTGACTTGATAGCTCATTTATTTTTTTTTTTTTATCACTGAATGATATTCTATTGTCTAAATATACCACAATTTATCCTTTCACCTTCTGAAGGGTATCTTGGTTGCTTCCAAGTTTTGGCAGTATTGTATAAAGCTGCCATAAATATCTTTTTGCAGGTTTTTGTGTGTATATAAATTTTCAACTCATTTGGGTAAATACCAGCGAACTTGATTGCTAGCTTGATGGAATGGTAAGAGTATATTTCTGATTGTGTCAAACTGAGCCAGGCAAGTTGGTGCATGACTATAATCCCAGCTACTCTGGAAGCTGAGGCAGGAAGATCATGAGTTTGAGGCCCATCGGGGACCCTGCCTCAAGATAAAATTTAAAATATCCAAAAAACAGAAAAAAGGGCTGGGGATGTAACTCACAGGTAGAATGCTGTTGGGTTCAATCCCCAGTACTTTCCCTGCACCCCAGATTGCTTAATTGTCTCAAAGTGACTGTTGCAGTTTGTATTCCTACCAGGGTGAATGAGACTTTCTGTTCTTCCCTGCATTCTTCAACGTTTGGTATTTACACGTGTTGTTAGATTTAATGTGTCCTGAACATCTTTTCTGATTAGCGTATAGAGTACTTCTGCCTTTTTGAATATGGAAGGCTACTGTGGATGTGCTTTAGTGTATTTAGTTTGTCCTTTATTGATGGCCACTTGTTGTTTCTCATATTTTCCTTTGGTAACCAACATGCACTGACCTTCAGTCACTTCAGTTCCACAATTTAAAAGAAAAAAAAAAGGGTTTTTTTTTGGTGTTTAGCCTAGTGGTGAAGCACCCCTGGGTTCAATATCTAGTACCAAAAAAAGTAATTCGCATTTCTTTTTTTGTTGTCTATATTTTGAGGTTATGTTTTGGAACTGTTGAAATATTAGGAAGATTAATTCTTTGTGATATGAATTGCAAGTGTTTTTTGTTTATCCTTTGACTTCATAATAATGCCATGGGTTTGATTCTGGTTTGTCCACACTTTTTTTTTTTTAATTTTCTGGTATTGCAGATTGAATCCAAGGATGCTCTACCACTGAGCTATACTCCCAGCCCTTTTTATTTTATTTTGAGGCAGGGCCTCAAACTTTAAATCCTCTTATCTTAGCCTCCTGAGTTGCTGGGATTACAGGTGTGGGCCACTGTGCTAGCTTACTTAATGCTCTAATCACTATCATATCATTGTGCTCTCTCAAATAATATATGTTCTATATTCCTGAAAAGATTTATTTATGCATAACTTTGAGTTAATGCATCTAGCATTTAAGAACTCTTCTAATGATAACTTCTTCCTTCAATAGACACGGCATCAGCGAGGAGATACACATCCTCTAACTTTAGAAGAAATTTTGGATGAAACACAGCATTTAGATATTGGACTCAAGCAGAAACAATGGCTAATGAGTGAGGTAAGAATAGTCTTTTTTTTTTTTTTTAAATATATTTTTCTTTTTAGTTGTAGATGGATGCAATGACTTTATTTATTTTTATTGGTGCTGAGAATTGAACCCAGTGCCTTACACATGCTAGGCGAGCGCTGTACCCCTGAGCCATAACCCCAGCCTCAAGAATAGTCTTAAAAATATTATGAAAAAAATTAGTTGGTCCCAATGTCTTGGGAGACTGAGGCAAGGGGATCGCAAGTTCACACCAGCCTCAGCAATTTAGTGAGGCCCTAAACAACTTAGTGAGAATTTGTCTCAAAATAAAAAGGGATGGGAATGTGACTCAGTGGTTTAGCACCACAGAGTTCAATTCCTTGTAAAACCACTCCCCACACATACTAAAAAAGTTGATTACCAAGTGATGGTTGCTGTGTTATTTTGTTTGTTTTTGGCATTGCTAGGAATTGAACCCAGGGCCTTTCATATGCTAGGAAAGAGCTCTATCACTGAGCCATGACCATCTGATAATGCTTTTTAGTTTTCTCTTAAAATAAGTGTTTGTTTTGTTTCTCTTAAAAGAGTCTTTATTTTATTCACCAAACATCATATATATATATATCTTTCTTTTGGGGGGACAGGATCTTGCCATGTTGCTAAGGTTAGACTTGAACTCCTGGACTCAAGTAATATGCCACTTTAGCCTCTTGAGTAGTTGAGACTACTGGTGCATGCCACCACCTCTGGTTAAACATACATGTTTCTAAGTTGTTTGACTTGTTGATTTTCTTGTAATTTTTTGTAACTATTTGTTTAAATTTCTTTTTTTTTTTTTTGGTACTAGGGATTGAACCCAGGGATGCTTTACCACTGAGCTACATCCCCATTCTTTTTTAGTTTTTATTTTGGGACAGGGTCTTGCTAAATTGCTGAGACTGATCTTGAATTTGTAATCTTCCTGCCACAGCCTCCCAAGTCACTGGTATTGTAGGTGTGCCCCACTGTGTGTGATGTTTAAAAAATTTTTTTTCTTTAAATTTTTAGTTGTAGATAGACACAAGGCCTTTTTAAATTAATTAATGTATTTTTGTGTTGTGCTAAGGATCAAACCCAGTGCCTCACATGTGCTAGGAAGGTGCTCTACCGCTGAACTATTACCCCAGCCCTTAAAAATTTTGAAGACTAGCAAAAGTTTTGAAGAAGTCAGTATACCAATTCTACTTTCATTTTTACAGAATAACTGGTTTATTTTGAATTCCTAAATTAAAATTTGTGTGCTTGTAAATTACATTTTTGTTTTGGGAAATTTAAAGCATTAGGTACCGTACGTAGGGATAGCAACATGCTTTGTACTACTACTATTACTATTATGGCTTGATTTTTAAATTATTACCTCTAGAAAGTTACTTAGAAAGATGATTATGTATGAACATTGTGTATGAACATCCATCCATCCTTTTGGGTAACTCTAATACTGTTGATGGTGGTAATTTGGAAATGAATAGCACTTTGTATTATTTATTTTTATGGTGGTGGGGGATATGAGTAACATTTTAAACATTCAGATAGTTGCTTCTTTTGGGCTTATATATTAAATGACAACAAAGGAGACTACTTTAAAGGACCAGTAAGATTCTCAAAGACCAAATGTAAAATTCCTAAAATATAATTCAGTTAAATTTATTTTACAGTTCTTCATTTTCATAATATTTTTTAAAGATATTTATTTTTTTAGTTATAGGTGGATACAATATCTTTATTTTATTTTTATGTGGTACTGAGGATCAAACCCAGTACCTCACGCATGCTAGGTGAGCATTTTACCTCTGAGCCACAACTCCAGCCCCCTCATTTTCATAATATTAAATGAACCAGTTAATCACTGAAGTGCTTGGTCTTTTAGAAGCTACTAGGCTATTACCAGAAGAATAACTGTCAAGATTTTTAGCCTCAAAGTATTTGATCTAAATCAGCTTGCATGAATGTTGCATAATGTAGTAGATATTAGTGGTATAAAATAATGGTAACCCACATTTAAAATGGCTGGTTTACCTAATACGGAAATTTCATGGACTTGCCAACATAAAAGATTATTTTTTTATTATATTGTTATTTTATTCTCTCTCCTTTCTGCATTTCTTCTCTTTCTCCTTTCAGGATCAGACTGACAGCTGCAGAAGAAAATAAGTAAAGTTGCTCTTTCTTGGAGAGCTTTCCTTCTGCTATTAGCTGTATAAAACAACTGAGTAGGAGCATAATTATATTCAGTAATTCTTGCATTCTTACTCAGTTTCATTCTCAAGCTGGCATTATAGGTAAAATTCTTATATGTACCAGTCTGGTTCTTTTTAGTTCCTTCCACAGCTGCTAATGCCAGTGATAACCAGGTGAGGAGGACTGACTATTGCTTTGTTCATCCCAGAGTAATGTTTCTCATGTTATAATGCATATATATATACTTTGGAGGTGGTATGGGTAATACCCAGTTCACTTTGTCTATTAATATTAATAGGTGTTTTATTTTTATTTTGTCTTCCACAAGAATATGGGTTCAGTTTTCTTCAAAACTCTTATGATAAAATGGTTTATTTCTCTTCAAAAAAATGTATATAAATAGTGCACATATGAGGTTTCCTTTTGTTGATATGCTCAAATGGTGTCATTGTTACAGGCATTAGTCAACAATCCCAAAATTAAAGTAGTAGATGGGAAGTATGCCTTCAAGCCCAAGTACAACTTGAAAGATAAGAAGGCCCTACTTAGGCTCTTAGATCAGCATGACCAGCGAGGATTAGGAGGAATTCTTTTAGAAGACATTGAAGAAGGACTGCCCAATTCCCAGAAAGCTGTCAAGGTAACCTCTGTTTTCTTTCTGTGTCTTAATAGAAAAATATTTTAAAATATTTTTAAAAAATATCTTCTTGGTTTTAACTTTAAAATATTTAAATCATTTTTAAAGCCTCTATCATCCACGCACGTGTGTGTGTGTGTGTGTGTGTGTGTGTGTGTGTTTATAGCCACTCAGAGACTTGAAATATGTGTTGTGCCATAGAGCAGGAAAGAGGGTAGCCATCTTTGTGTAACTTAGCTCTCTTTTGTTGCTATAGTAGTATGATTATTTGATTCTTCAGAATATTTCTGAAAATTTTTCCTCAATGATATTAGTGTTCTCTGTCAAGTTGTGTTTGTAATCAAGAGCTCCTTCAACGATTCTAGTAGACATTGCATGAAAGCACAAAAGCATTAGTTGAATAGGCTGGCTGTTTCGGTATGCTGAAATTGCTGTCAATAAAAGTTATACTGATGTATATTACATATGAGCAGCATGTGACAAATCCATTCTTTTCTTTTAGCCTTAACTCTTCTTCTTGGAGCATTTTTATTCATGAGTATTTTAAGGCAGCAAGAGATTTGGGGAGAATTTTTACCTCTGATCAAATTTATTATAGAGTTTCCTACTTTCACTTTCCGTGTGGTTGCCCCATTCTCTGTTTTCTGGTTCTTCTCTCTAGACACACTGAGGATTTTATTGAGTTTTAACTGCAGATTGGCTCTTTCTTCCTCCATTTTCTGCCTGCTTTTGGTTGATCTCAGTTCCTTTTGGTAGTTTGATTTTTAAAATATTTTAAGGGTTTTATAGTGCTTTCTTTTGGAGGTTTGGTCTTTTAGGAGCTACTTGGCCTCTGCTTGTAGAAGAACCTCCTAAGATTTTTAACTTAAAATATCTTAACTTAATCTACACAAATGTTAAAAGTGACATGTCACAAAAGTTGATAAATTATGGACTTTGAAAGCATGTTGAAAAGTAAGGCTACTGAATCTAAACTTTTAAGACTATATGTTTCCTGCTCCACTCTTTTTCTAATTTTGATAGTGGCCAGTATTGTTATTATACATTAGACTTTTTATTACTTCTGAAGTGGCAGTGCTATAATCCAGTAATTCCTTAATTTTGTGATGTAAAGTCACTTTGATACTCTATTTTCCCTGGTTCTGTTCCCTTAGGATTATAGCTGAAAGGGTCATAAAAAGTACATAGTCTATTCTTATTTTAAAGCAGGATTGTTTGAAACCCAGAATTTCAATTCTGTTTTTTAAAAATATAAAGCTATGGGGATTAGGGATATATAACTCAGTTGGTAGAATGCCTGCCTTGCATACACAAGGTCCTGAGTTCTATCCCCAGCACCCCCTCAAATATATGTACACACATACACACACACACACACACACACAAACACACAAACACATACAAACACACACAAATATAAAGGTGTGTTCTATCAAGGAGTTTTTTGGCATACCTAAGCTAAATCCCTTTTGCATTGTTTCTCTTCAGTTCCTTTTAGAGATGGAAGATAATTATTCTCATTGTTGATCGTACAATGCTTTGAAGAAATGTATGATATAGTGCTAGCAAAGAACACAAAAGTTTGTGGAAAAAGCAATAAAACAAAAGAAGGAAGAAAACTAGTGATTATTCAGATTACTCATCCCTCAGTACTTGTTATTTGGGGGGTTTCTAACTGCCAGCATAGTTCTATTTAGCTAGTTTGTGTTTGTGATATGATACATTAATTTTAAAGATGATGTATTAAATGATCTATACTGTTCTTTTTTAAAATTAAAAGTAAGTTTAATTGTGGTAGAAAACTTATAAAATTTAGCATCTTAATCATTTTTAAGTGTACAGTAGTGTTGAGTATATTTGCATTGTAGTGCAAAAGATCTCCATAATTTTCACATTTTACAAAACTGAACCCTGTACCTCTTACACAACTACTTTTCCCTCTTCTCACAGTCTCCAGCAAGTCACCATTCTATTTTTGACTACTCATATAAATGAAATCATCCAGTCTTTTTGTGACTAGAGTATTTGATTTGATGTGATACCCTCAAAGTTGATCTATGTTGTAGTAGCATATGTCTGGAATTCCTTCCTTTGTAAAGCCAATTAATATTCCATTGTATGTATATACCACATTTTTGTTTATCTGTTCATCCATTGATGCACATTTGAATTAATTCTATCTTAACCATTACAAATGGTGCTGCTATTAACGTGTGCAAATGTTTCTTTTGAAACTCCTTCAATTTTTTAAATATATATATTCCTAGAGATAAAATTGCTGGATCATATGGTTAGTTCTATTTTTAATTTTTTGAGAAATTGCCATACTGTTTTCCATAGTGGTTGTACCATTTTGTAGTCCTCCAACAGTGTACAGGGGTTCCAGTTTTTCCACATCCTTGTTAACACTGTTATTTTTATTTCTGATAATCATCCTGATGAGTGTGAGGTGATAGGTCATTATAGATTTTTAGTTTTTGTTTTTTTTTTCTTTTGATACCAGGGATTGGTATCAGAGATGCTTAACCACTGAGCCACATCCCCAACCCCTTTTTATTTTTTATTTAGAGATAGGCTCTCTTCTGAGTTGCTTAGGGCCCCACTAAGTTGCTGAGGCTGCCTTTGAACTCCTGATCCTTCTGCCTCAGCCTCCCAACCTGCTGGGATTACAGGTATACACCACCATGCCTGGAGGTCATTGTGGTTTTGATTTGCATTCTCTAATGACTAGTGAGTTTGAGCATCTTCATGTACTTATTGATGGTTTCATCTTTGGAGAAATGTCTGTTCAAATCCTTTGTCTGTTTTTGAATTGGGTTGTTTTATTGTTGATTAGTTGAGGGAGTTCTTCATATATTCTAGATATTAATCTCTTCACAGACACATGATTTGCAAATATTTTCTCTTATTGTGTAGGTTGCCTTTTCATTCTGTTGATTGTGTTTTTTGTGCTTTTTTTTTTTAATTTGATGTAGTCCCATTTATATATTTTTTTACTTTATTGCACATGCCTTTGGTGTCTTGTCCAAATCAATACTAAATCTAATGCCATGAAACTTTCCCCTATCTTATTCTATGAGTTTTATAATTTGGGTCTTAAGTTTAGGTCTTTAATCCATTGAGAGTTTATTTTTTGTTTAGGGAGGTAAGATAAGGGTTCAACTGTATTCTTTTACATTTGGATATTCAGTTTCCCTAGCACCATTTGTTGAAGCCGCTCTCCTCTCCCCATTGAGTGGTATTGGCACTCTTGTTGAAGATCATTTAACCATGTATACAAAGGTTTAGGCTCTTTATTCTGTTTCATTAGTGTATATATGTCTGTTTCTATGCCAGAGCTACAATGTTTATTTACTGTAGGTTTGTGAATTTTTAAAAATTTTATTTATAGTTAGACATAATAACTTTATTTATTTTTATGTGGTGCTTCACACGTGATAGGCAGGTGATGTACCACTGAGCTACAACCCCAGCCTTTGTGATATCTTTTCAAATCAGGAAAAGTGAGATCTTTAGTTTGGTTCTTTTTCAAGGTTGGTTTGGCTATTTGGGGTTCCTTGATATTTCATATAAATTTTTGGGTGGATTTTTTCTATGTCTGCAAAAAGTGTTAGTGGGATTTTGATGGGGAATACATTGGGTCTGTAGATCACTTTGGGTAGTATTGACATCCCAATAATATTAAGTTTACCAGGCCATGAACATGGAAGTCTATTGATTTAATTGTAACTTCCTCAGTTTCTTTCAGCAGTATCTTCAGTACAGTCATAACCATTTACCACTTGGGTCCCATGGACTTAATTTTATCATTTTTAAATATTTTAAGTCATTTTATGAATATTTTTAAAAAGTTCAGTTTCATCATACATTTTAATAAGAATTTAGCATGTTGGTATAGCATGTCCTTAGCACATTTTAATAAGAATTTGGCATGTTGGTATAGCATGTCCTTAGCATATGTGAAGTCCTGAGTTCAATCCCAACACTACCAAAAAGAAAAAAAAGGGGGGAGGGGAGAGACTCTAACATAACAAACATCTGTTAAATTTTGGCAAATGCACATCAAAAAGAAGAAAGAATATCATAATACATCCTTTTATCAGAGTGAGACGGTAAAGATTTTTATCACAAAATATATTGTATGCTGATGTTTATTCTGTTGAATAACTGGATGAGAATACTTTGTTTTTTCCTTAGAAGTATCTCATTTACTCATTTTATATATATATATATATATATATATATATATATATATATATATATATATATATATATTTTTTTTTTTTTTTTTTTTTTTTGGTACCAGGGATTGAACCTAGATGTGCTTAATCGCTGAGCCACATCCCCAGCCTTTTTAAAATTTTTTGTTCTGAGACAGGGTCTTGCTAAGTTGCTTAGGGCCTCACTAAGTTGCTGAGGCCCTTGTTATCCTCTAGCCTTATCCTCCTGAGCCACTGGTAGTCATGCGCTACCATGTCTGGCCATTCATTGATTCTGAAGATTGAGATGATTTATGTGTGGTGTTATCATCTAAAGACTTTATTTCTGTGATGAATTTCATTAGATAGCAGTCTAGAATGCTGCTAACTGGCTTTTTGACTTCATATTCTGATTCATCTAATAATAGTAAAATATCTTCTGTCAGTTTTCTTGTTTTTCCTCTGGTAGGAGATACAGAGTTCTGAATTGTTAAATTTGGTCAATGAAAGCTAAAAGACAGATAATTTTTTAGGCTTCTCTCCTGGATCCAGAGCCCAGGTGTCTGTGCAGAATCTGAAAACAAACCACAGGGAGAATGCGGAGAACCCTGAGATCCAGGAAATGATGGGGTTTGCTCAATTTCTTCAGTTGGCCTTAAATTTTGAACTTCATGCCTTAGACTCCAGAATAGTAGATATTTCAGGTGTGCACCACCATATGGACCCTATCTTTTGAACTGTTAACATTTATGGATATAGCCATTGATTTTACTGAAGAGGACTGGGAATGCCTTCAGCCTGCTCAGAAAAATTTATATAGAGATGTGATGCTAGAGAACAATAGAAACTTGGCCTTTCTGGCCATGACTCCTAATCATATCCAAGAATATTCACCAGAAAAGGGCCTAAAACATATATTTCATGAAGTGATAAGTGCAAAATATAAAAGTTGTGATCTTGACTACTTACCACAAAAGAAAATATGGAAAACTACAAGTGAGAGTGAACAGCAGAAATCATATAAAAAATCAGGCCTTGTTCATCACCAGAGAATTTATACAGAAGAGAAGCCCTACAAATATAAAGAATGTTGCAAAGCTTTTAGTATAAGAAAAGGTCTTATTTTCCACAGAGGAAGCCACAATGGAGAGAAGCCCTACAAATGTACAGAATGTGGCAAAGCTTTTGGTAAAAAGTCACACCTTATTCGCCACATCAGAACTCACACTGGAGAGAAGCCCTACAGATGTAAAGACTGTGGCAAAGCTTTTGGTCGAAAACCAGACCTTATTTGCCACAGCAGAACTCATACTGGAGAGAAGCCCTACAAATGTATAGAATGTGGCAAAGCTTTCAGTCAAAAATCATACCTTACTTGCCACATCAGAACTCACACTGGAGAGAAGCCCTACAAATGTAAAGGATGTGGCAAAGCTTTCAGTTTAAAATCACTCCTAATTTGCCACAGCAGAACTCACATTGGAGAGAAGCCCTACAAATGTAAAGAATGTGGCAAAGCTTTTGGTAAAAAATCACCCCTTATTTACCACAGCAGAACTTACACTGGAGAGAAGCCCTACAAATGTAAAGATTGTGGCAAAGCTTTTGGTCAAAAATCACACCTTATTTGTCACATCAGAACTCACACTGGAGAGAAGCCCTACAAATGTAAAGAATGTGGCAAAGCTTTTGGTGACAAATCAAACCTTATTCACCACAGCAGAAATCACAGTGGAGAGAAGCCCTAAAATTATAAAGAATGTGGTAAAGCTTTTGGTCAAAAAATAGACCTTATTCACCACAGCAGAACTCATTGGAGAGAAGCCCTACATATGTAAAAAATTTGGCAAAGCTTTTACTCAAAAAACAGGCTTTATTTGCCACTGAAGAACTCACACTAGAGAGAAGCCTGACAAATGTAAAAAGTGTGGCAAAGCGTTCAGTCAAAAATCACACCTTATTTGCCACAACAGAACTCACACTGGAGAGAAGCCTCACAAATGCAAAGTATGTGACAAAGTTATTACTCAAATTTTACCCCTTATTTGCAACAGAAGAATTTACACTGGAGAGAAGCCTTACAAATATAAGGAATGTGGCAAAGCATTTAGCAATACAACAGGCCTTATTCACCACAACAGAACTCACACTGGAGAATAGCCCTACAAATGTGAATAATGTGGAAAAGCTTTTAATAAATAATGAAACTTTATTCACCACAGCAGAAGACATCATGGTGAATGTTAAATGTGAATAAAGTGATAATACTTTTGAAGAAAGACTAAACCTTGGGGCTGGGGTTGTCGTTCAGTGGTAGAGTGCTAGCCTCACATGTGTGAGATCCTGGGTTTGTCCTCAGCACCACATAAATATAAATAAGTGAAATAAAGGTATTGTGTCCAACTACAACTAAAAAATAAACATTAAAAAAAGAAAGACTAAACCTTATTAACAACAGAATTTATACAGAAAAGAACCTCTACAAATTGAAACAGTGTAGCAAAGCTTTTAATAAGAAATCAATTCTTTTCACCACTAGGCTACTTATTCTGGAAAGAAGACATCTAAATGTAGAGAATGTAGAAACATTTTAAATTATATATCATATATTACTAGACATCAGAGAAAACACACTGGAGAAAAGCTCTACAAATGAGACCATTGTACCATTACTCTAAGAAAGGGACAATATTTAATCCTCACCACAATAACCATAGCATAGAGAAAGTTTTGAAATGTGAAAATTGACAATGTGACAGTGCCTCCAAAATTTATTCACCAATACTCAGCACCTGTGGATACATACTGGTTAGAGAAAATACAAATGGAAAAAAAATTGTAGCAGTGTTTCTTAAACACTGCTTATTTTTGGAGAATTCATTGTGCCCAGAAACTCTAAAAAGTTAAATAATATTTCCAAAATGTATTTAAATTTTAAATTCATTGAACATATGAAAACTCATACTAGTAGTGAACATTGAACAGATTTTGTTCAAAATGTATGCCTTATATAACAATGAAGCATTTATAATAAATGTGAGAGTATAAAAAAAAAAAAAAGCTAAAAGACAGCAGAGCCTCTTCCAGTATTTCAATCTTTCAGAGATTTCTTCTTTCTTTCTTTTTTACTTTTTTTCCATTTTTTGAGACCCGGTCTTCCTATATCACCTAGGTTGGCCTTGAATTCTTGGGCTCAAATGTTTCTCTACCTTAGCCTCCCAGGTAGCTGGAATACAGGTGTGTGCCACCACACCTGGCTTATAATAAGCTTCTTAAAACAATTGTAGTACGTGGGCAATGCCATAAGAAGAATGATTATTCTGCTTTGCCTCATACTTCTAGATGAGTTAATCACCCTTCCATTTTCATATTTTAAAATGCTTTTAAAAAACATAAGTAGAAATAATTGATTGGTAATAATGAGTAAGCAGCAAAATATTTCAAGGTAGAGGAAAAGTAAGAACACAAAGACCCCATAGTGTATCTTGTATTAATAAAAGGGTCCAGTGGGTCCAAATGGTAATTAAGTTTTAGTTTATTAACATTTTTTCTTTTTGTTCTTTGGACTCACAAAAGGTTTTAAAATATCAATCCTTAAAAATAAAACTGTTCAAGAAAGAGACTCAAAGATGGTTTGAAACTGGGTCCAGAATTCTTTTTTGTACACAATTTTGTGTGTGTGTGTGTGTGTGTGTGTGTGTGTGTGCAAGGTAATGTAGAATTTACTGAAAAATCTTTCTTTATCTTTAAGGCTTTAGGGGACCAGATACTGTTTGTAAATCGTCCTGATAAGAAGAAAATACTTTTTTTCAATGATAAGAGCTGTCAATTTTCTGTAGATGAAGGTGAGCCTTTTTTTTTTACTTTCTTTAGTTTGTAAGTACATGGCAATTTTAGGGTGATAAAATTTATAATATTCATAATACAGTTATAATTTAAATGTTACTGCTTTCTTAGCATTATCTTAGAATATAGCTAAAGGACATTATGTTTAATATGTTGTTTCTTAGAATGCAATTCAAAATGTTATTTAAAAGATTTTAGGTTAATTGTACTTGCAATCACAGTATAACAGTTCATGATTTCTTGTTTATTGCTCAGCTGTACCAAATAGGTATTTATTTTTCTATGTCTGTAGTTTTACAAATGTCAAGCTTGATGCAGGATGCATAAAAGAACAAACGTACGTTGGTGACTGGTATTTTCTTTTTTTTTTTTTTTATTGGTTGTTCAAAATATTACAAAGCTGTTGACATATCATATTTCATATATTAGATTCAAGTGGATTATGAACTCCCATTTTTACCCCAAATACAGATTGCAGAATCACATCAGTTACACATCCACATTTTTACATAATGCCCTATTAGTAACTGTTGTATTCTGCTACCTTTCCTATCCTCTACTATCCCCCCTCCCCTCCCCTCCCCTCCCCTCCCTTCTTCTCTCTCTACCCCATCTACTGTAATTCATTTCCCTCCTTGTTTATTTTCCCCTTCCCCTCACAACCTCTTATATGTAATTTTGTATAACATTGAGGGTCTCCCTCCATTTCCATGCAATTTCCCTTTTCTCTCCCTTTCCCTCCCACCTCATGTCTCTGTTTAATATTAATCTTTTCTTCTTGCTCTTTCTCCCTACTCTGTTCTTAGTTGCTCTCGTTATTTCAAAGAAGACATTAGGTATTTGTTTTTTAGGGATTGGCTAGCTTCACTAAGCATAATCTGCTCTAGTGCCATCCATTTCCCTGCGAATTCCATGATTTTGTCATTTTTTAGTGCTGCGTAATACTCCATGGTGTATAAATGCCACATTTTTTTTAATCCATTCATCTATTGAAGGGCATCTGGGTTGGTTCCACAGTCTAGCAATTGTGAATTGTGCTGCTATGAACATCGATGTGGCAGTATCTCTGTAGTACGCTCTTTTAAGGTCTTCAGGGAATAGTCCGAGAAGGGCAGTGGCTGGGTCAAATGGTGGTTGCATTCCCAGCTTTCCCAGGAATCTCCATACTGCTTTCCAAATTGGCCGCACCAGTTTGCAGTCCCACCAGCAATGTACAAGAGTACCCTTTTCCCCACATCCTCGCCAGCACTTGTTGTTGTTTGACTTCAGAATGGCTTCCAGTCTTATTGGAGTGAGATGGTATCTTAGGGTGGTTTTGATTTGCATTTCTCTGACTGCTAGAGATGGTGAGCTTTTTTTCATGTACTTGTTGATTGATTGTATGTCCTCCTCTGAGAAGTGTCTGTTCAGGTCCTTGGCCCATTTGTTGATTGGGTTATTTGTTATCTTATTGTCTAATTTTTTGAGTTCTTTGTATATTCTGGATATTAGGGCTCTATCTGAAGTGTGAGGAGTAAATATTTGTTCCCATGGTGTAGGCTCCCTATTTACCTCCCTTATTGTTTCTCTTGCTGAGAAAAAACTTTTCAGTTTAAGTAAGTCCCATTTGTTGATTCTTGTTATTAACTCTTGTGCTATGGGTGTCCTATTAAGGAATTTGGAGCCCGACCCCACAACATGTAGATCGGAGCCAACTTTTTCTTCTTTCAGACGCAGAGTCTCTGATTTGATATCTAGCTCCTTGATCCACTTTGAGTTAACTTTTGTGCATGGTGAGAGGAGGGGATTCAGTTTCATTTTGTTGCATATGGATTTCCAGTTTTCCCAACACCATTTGTTGAAGATGCTATCCTTCCTCCATTGCATGCTTTTAGCTCCTTTATCAAATATAAGATAGTTGTAGCTTTGTGGATTAGTCTCTGTGTCCTCTATTCCGTACCATTGGTCCACCCGCCTGTTTTGGTACCAGTACCATGCTGTTTTTGTTACTATTGCTCTGTAATATAGTTTGAAATCTGGTATCGCTATACTGCCTGATTCACACTTCCTGCTTAGAATTGCTTTTGCTATTCTGGGTCTTTTATTTTTCCATATGAATTTCATGATTGCTTTATCTATTTCTACAAGAAATGCCTTTGGGATTTTGATTGGCATTGCATTAAACCTATAGAGAACTTTTGGTAATATCGCCATTTTGATGATGTTAGTTCTGCCTATCCATGAACAGGGTATATTTTTCCATCTTCTAAGATCTTCTTTTACTTCTCTTTTTAGGGTTCTGTACTTTTCATTGTATAAATCTTTCACCTCTTTTGTTAGGTTGGTTCCCAAGTATTTTATTTTTTTTGAGGATATTGTGAATGGAGTTTTTTTTCCTCATTTCCGTTTCAGAAGTTTTGTTGCTGATATACAGAAATGCCTTTGATTTATGCGTGTTGATTTTATATCCTGCCACTTTGCTGAATTCATTTATTAGTTCTAGTAGTTTTTTTGTAGACCCTTTTGGGTCTGCTAGGTATAGAATCATGTCATCTGCAAACAGTGATAATTTAAGTTCTTCTTTTCCTATTTTTATGCCTTTAATTTCTTTAGTCTGTCTAATTGCTCTGGCCAGTGTTTCGAGAACTATATTGAATAGAAGTGGTGATAGAGGGCATCCCTGTCTTGTTCCAGATTTTAAAGGGAATGCCTTCAATTTTTCTCCATTCAGAATGATGCTAGCCTGAGGCTTAGCATAGATAGCTTTTACAATGTCGAGGAAAGTTCCTGTTATCCCTAGTTTTTCTAATGTTTTGAACATAAAGGGATGTTGTACTTTGTCGAATGCTTTTTCTGCATCTATCGAGATGATCATATGGTTCTTATCTTTAAGCCTATTTATGTGGTGAATAACATTTATTGATTTCCGTATATTGAACCATCTTTGCATCCCAGGGATGAATCCTACTTGATCATGGTGCACAATTTTTTTGATGTGCCTTTGTATCCGATTCGCCAGAATTTTATTGAGAATTTTTGCATCTAGGTTCATCAGAGATATTGTTCTGTAGTTTTCTTTCTTAGAGGTGTCTTTGTCTGGTTTTGGAATCAGGGTGATGTTGGCCTCATAGAATGAATTTGGCAGAGCTCCCTCTTTTTCTGTTTCCTGAAATAACTTGAAAAGTATTGGTATTAATTCTTCTTTGAAGGTTTTGTAAAACTCCGCTGTATACCCATCTGGTCCTGGGCTTTTCTTGGTTGGTAATCTTTTGATTGGTATTTTCTTAACTTATGAATTTTCAGTTATCACATTGGATGAGGAAGAAGATAATTTTTTCTTTTCTTTCTGGAAGTTGTAGAGTTGGGTACTAAGCTATGTTGTTTTGGATTTTTGTTTCAAATATTTGGAGGCAATATTGGTTGTGTAAAATATAACTGAAGATGTTTAGTGAAAAGAAATTTTCTTCACAGATTCAAGCAGAAATTCGCATTTAAAGAAATACGGGCGTAATATACTGTAATTTGTATTGCTTTTGAATTGTTGTAAAATGACAAGAAATGAATCTGAATGTAATTATAAAATTTAAAAGTAATATGAACCTTCAGTAAAGTATTCTAACAATATAGAAATAACAGAGAGAGGGCTGGGATTGTGAGGTAGAACGCTTGCTTAGGACAGGTGAGACCACCCTTGGTTCTATCCTCAGCACCACATAAAAACAAATAAATAACAACACATAAATAAAGGTTAAATTCTTTTTTTTACATTTATTTTTTAATTGTAGTTGGACACAATACCTTCATTTTATTTATTTATTTTTTATGTGGTGCTGAGGATCGAACCCAAGGCTGCACATGTGTGATGCGAATGCTCTACCATTGAGCCACAACCTCAGCCCCAAGGTTAAATTTGAAAGAAAGAAAGGAAGGGAGGGAGGGAGGGAAGGAGGGAAGAATAGTAATATTAGACTATAAATAATGAGACTATTGCTGTGGCTTGCATATTGTAATATTATTGCTGCTTTATGACAAAATTGAGATTCTACTGAATGAGCAATTTTGTATAACAAATGTTGTCTATTATTTATTTACTTGTTTATTTTTTGCAGTTTTGGGGATTGAACTCAGGTGTGCTTTGGCACTGAATTCCATTCCCAGCCCTTTTTAATTTTGAAATGAGGTCTGACTTGAGTTGCTTAGGATCTCACTGTTGCCCAGGTTAGCCTCGAATTTGCCTCAGCCTCCTGAGTGGCTGGTATTACAGTTATATGCCACCATGCTGGGTTTCTTGTCTCTTTAGTAGTTAAGAAATGTTTTGATTATAGTTTTGTAATTTCTGCAATAATAAGTTTTTCTTTTTCTTTGCTGATAATTGAATCTTTGCTGTGATGGAAGTGCTCAATAACCAAGTTATACCCTCAGCCTTGGTTTTTCTTTTATCTTATCTGGCTAGAGATATTCAGGGTTGTGGTGCCTAGTAGGTAAGGCTTTACTTAGATGACTATGATTTATTTTAGGAAATAAAATGTGTGTTTTTGTGAAAATCCTGATTGAGTAATTCATAAAGTTAGTTCTCAGTAAATGTTAGTTAAATATAAACTTGCAGAACACTCTGCTGCAGAATAGCAATTTGTTGCCATTTCTTTTTTTCTTTTATTAGTTGTTAGTGGAACTTTATTTATTTTTATGTGGTGCTGAGAATTGAACCCAGTGCCTGACACATGCTAGGCAAGCATTCTACCACTGAGCCACAACCCCAGCCCCAATTTGTTGCTGTTTCTAATAATAAGGTAAGCTTTTTCTATAAACAAGTAGTGAACTATTTCTGTACATTGTAGCAGGAGATGCTTAATAAGCCAAGTTTTGTGTACTACTTAGCAATTTTGTATTGCTTTTAATCTTCTTTCCTTGAAATTTTGCCTTATTGTTAAGTTTTATAATTGTTAGATGCATTTCTTGTCTTAAAAACATTTTAGATTCTTCTAAGTTAAAAAAAATCCTTCCAAGAAAGAACTCATATTCTTCGGGATAGTTACACTTTAAAGAAAATGTGCCATACTTAAAAAATAACTTATCACAGGTTCAAATAGTAAGATCTTACACTAGAAAGCAGATGTGCTTGTCTTTAGTTCCAGTCCCTTTTGTGTCAGCTACTTAAATATTTTTGTTTTGCATTCTTTTGGTGACTTTCTCCATATTGCTAAATAATTCACAGATGCTGTTGTTTCTTGATTTTTAAAACCTCAGACATTTTGTAATGACATTCTTATCATCACTCTGGTCCAATGTCTCTTTCTTCTCTTTCTGTAAATATACCTCTAGTTTTATTGTCTCCATCATTTACTTTGGTACCTTCAGTAGCCAAGATACTTAAACATTCTCAGTGGAAATTTTTAGTATTAAGTCTGCTCAGCAGATGGCAGCATAGGATAGTTTATCTTTTCTATAGGTGGATGTTTGAGTTAAGGTGAATTGTCAATTGGAAAGAGACTGTATAGCTCTTGAAGAGAATAGACTGAAACTCTAGAAATTCTTGTAGTATTTCAGTGGAGTGTTTTAGGGATGTACATTGTGTTTAGCAGTAATATGCCCAGCTGTTTTTGTAATCCTTAAACTAAGCTGTGACCATTTTCTGTCCTTTGTGTGCATACTTTGTTTAATGTTGCTTAGATTTTTTTCTTTTACTTCTATTTCTTAATATTTATTTTCATTTATTAGCCCTAACTCTGCACATTTCCTCATTGTTAGTCTGATAGGGATAAAATGAGAATCTTCACGTTTCCCCCTAGATTTTTTTTTTTTTTGGTTGTTCAAAACATTACAAAGCTCATGGTATATCATCTTTCATACATTTGACTCAATTGGGTTATGAACTCCCATTTTTACTCCAAATACAAATTGCAGAATCACATTGGTTACACACTCACATTTTTACATAATGGCATATTAGTGACTGTTGTATTCTGCTACCTTTCCTATCCCCTACTATCCCCCCTCCCCTCCCCTCCCATCTTCCCTCTCTACCTCATCTGCTGTTGTTCAGTTCTCTCCCTTGTTCCCCCCCACCTTTCCCCTCACAACCTCTTCTATGTAATTTTGTGTAACATTGAGGGTCTCCTACCACTTCCATATGCTTTCCCTTCTCTCTCCCTTTCTCTCCCCCCACTCGTCTTTGTTTAATGTTAATCTTTTCCTCATGCTCTTCCTCCCTGTTCTGTTCTTAGTTGCTCTCTTTGTATCAAAGAAGACATTTGGCATTTGTTTTTTAAGGATTGGCTAGCTTCACGTAGCATAATCTGCTCTAATGCCATCCATTTCCCTGCAAATTCTATGATTTTGTCATTTTTTAGTGCTGCGTAGTACTCCATTGTGTATAGGTGCCACATTTTTTTTATCCATTCATCTATTGAAGGGCATCTAGGTTGGTTCCACAGTCTAGCTATTGTGAATTGTGCCGCTATGATCATTGATTTGGCAGTATCCCTATAGTACGTTCTTTTAAGATCCTCAGGGAATAGTCCGAGGAGGGCGATAGCTGGGTCAAATGGTGGATCCATTCCCAAGTTTCCCAGGTATCTCCATACTGCTTTCCAAATTGGCCTTACCAATTTGCAGTCCCCCCAGCAGTGTACGAGTGTACCCTTTTCCCCACATCCTCGCCAACACTTATTGTTGTTTGACTTCATAATGGCTGCCAATCTTACTGGAGTGAGATGGTATCTTAGGGTGGTTTTGATTTACATCTCTCTGACTGCTAGAGATGGTGAGCATTTTTTCATGTACTTGTTGATTGATTGTATGTCCTCCTCTGAGAAGTGTCTGTTCAGGTCCTTGGCCCATTTGTTGATTGGGTTATTTGTTATCTTATTGTTTAATTTTATGAGTTCTTTTCTGGATATTAGGGCTCTATCTGAAGTGTGAGGGGTAAAAATTTGTTCCCAGGATGTAGGCTCTCTATTTACCTCTCTTATTGTTTCTCTTGCTGAGGAAAAACTTTTTAGTTTAAGTAAGTCCCATTTATTTATTCTTGTTATTAACTCTTGGGCTGTGGGCATCCTATTAAGGAATTTGGAGCCCGACCCCACAGTATGTAGATCGTAGCCAACTTTTTCTTCTATCAGACGCAGTGTCTCTGATTTGATATCTAGCTCCTTGATCCATTTTGAGTTAACTTTTGTGCATGGCGAGAGAAAGGGATTCAGTTTCATTTTGTTGCATATGGATTTCCAATTTTCCCAGCACCATTTGTTGAAGATGCTATCCTTCCTCTATTGCATGCTTTTAGCTTCTTTATCAAATATAAGAAAGATGTAATTTTGTGGATTGGTTTCTGTGTCCTCTATTCTGTACCATTGGTCCACCTGCCTGTTTTGGTACCAGTACCACGCTGTTTTTGTTACTATTGCTTTGTAGTACAGTTTGAACTCTGGTATCGCTATAACTCCAGATTCACACTTCCTGCTTAGAATTGCTTTTGCTATTCTGGGTCTTTTGTTTTTCCATATGAATTTCATGATTGCTTTATCTATTTCTACAAGAAATGCTGTTGAGATTTTAATTGGCATCGCATTAAACCTATAGAGAACTTTGGGTAATATCACCATTTTGATGATGTTAGTTCTGCCTATCCATGAACAGGGTACATTTTTCCATCTTCTAAGATCTTCTTCTCTTTCTCTCTTTAGGGTTCTGTACTTTTCATTGTATAAATCTTTCACCTCTTTTGTTAGGTTGATTCCCAAGTATTTTATTTTCTTTGAGGATATTGTGAATGGAGTGTTTTTCCTCATTTCCATTTCAGAAGTTTTGTTGCTGATATACAGGAATGCTGTTAATTTTGGGCACTATTTTGCTCAAAATGCTTTGCAGTGCTGGTTTTCTGGCTGCGAATTCTTTTAGCTTTTGTTTATCGTGAAAGATTTTAATTTCATTGTCAAATCTGAAGCTTAATTTTGCTGGATACAGTATTCTTGGTTGGAAGCCATTATTTTTCAGCATTTGAAATGCATTGTTCCAGGATCTTCTCGCTTTCAAAGTCTGTGATGAAAAATCAGTCGTTAACCTAATTGGTTTACCCCTGAATGTAATCTGCCTTCTTTCTCTCGTAGCTTTTAATATTCTCTCCTTGTTCTGTATGTTGGCTATCTTCATAATTATATGTCTTGGAGTTGGTCTATTATGGTTTTGAATGTTTGGTGTCCTGTAGGCTTCCAGGATTTGGCAATCCATTCCATCTTTCATCTCTGGGAAGTTTTCTAGAATTATTTCATTTAATAGGTTGTCCATTCCTTTAGTTTGATTCTCTATGCCTTCTTCTATCCCGATGACTGTCAAATTTGGTATTTTTATGACATCCCATATCTCTTGAATAGATTGCTTGTGGGATTTAAGCATCTTTTCTGTGTTGACTATATTGTTTTCAAGTTGATAAACTTTGTCTTCATTATCTGATGTTCTGACTTCTACTTGATCTAGTCTATTTGTAATATTCTCGTTTGAGTTTTTAATTTGGTTTATATTTTCCTGCATTTCTAGGATTACTGTTTGATTTTTTTTAAGATCTCTATCTCCTGGTAAAGTTCGTTCTTTGCCATTTGGATTTGTTTGTTTAATTCATTTTCAAAATATACTTTTATTGCTTGGACTTGCTGTCTCATGTCTTCTCTAATATTCCTTTCCATCTGAGTTAGGTATGCCTTGAGTTCTTTCCCTATCCATGTTTCTGATGCTTCTAGGTCCTCCTGTAGATTTAAGTTGTCCTGCATTGTTTGCACTCCTTTTTTTCCCTTGTTTTTTCATGATGTTCATGCTACTTTCCAGCTCTATTTGATTGCTGTGTTTCTGCTCTCTTCTATACATTTGTTTTGGTTTTTTATATCTCTGTTGTCTCTCCTTTGTGTTGGTAGACTATGCCTGCTAAAGTGGATTCCGCTGGGAAGGAATTCTGACGGCTGAGCTCCAGTGATGTCACCTCTCTGCTATGGCGGGCCCCAGGCTCCTTGCTGGGGTGTCCGAATGGGGGCGTGGGACTGGACTGTTTCTGGTTGGTTTCAGCACCCGGATGCCAGCGGCCGGGCAGTCTCCAGCCACCCAGTCCCGCGGGCAGCCGGTGGCAGCCGGTGGGCGATTGGTCGCCGGCAGGCGGGTGGTCTCTAGCCGCCCAGTCACGCGGACAGCGGGTGGGCTGTCGCCAGCAGGCGGTTGATCTCTAGTCTCCCAGTCGCGGGGTCCATCGCCACTGGGCGGGCGGTCTCCAGCCGCCCAGTCGCAGTGGCAACGGGCTGGCTGTCGCTGGTGGGTGGGCGATCTCTAGTCGCCCAGTTGTGCTGTTGGTCGCCGGCAGGCAGGCGGTCTCCAGTCGCCGGCGGGCAGGCTGTCTCCAGCTGCCAGTCGCGTGGGCAGCAGACGGGCGATCAGTCGCCAGTCGGTCAGTTGCAGGGGCAATGGGCCGGCTGTCGCTGGTGGACGGGCGATTTCTAGCCGCCACGTCGCAGGGGCTGTGGGCCGGCTGTCACCAGCGGGCATGCGGTCTCCAGCCACCCAGTTGCAGGGGCAATGGGCCGCTGTCGCTGGTGGGCGGGCAATCTGTAGTCGCCCAGTCACGTGGTCGGTTGCAGGCGGGGGTGGGGGGAGGGGGGGCGCGGACTCCAGCCACCCAGTCGCGCGGACTCCAGCCACCCAGTCGCGCGGGCAGCGGGTGGAGTTTCGCTGGCCGGCGTTCGTTTTCCAGCCACCCAGTCACAAGGGCCTGGCCTCTAGTCCCCTTGTTTGTCCTGCTAGTCCTGGTTTCTCTTGCTAGACCAGATTTCCCCTGAGTGATGCCTCTCGGCAGTTCAAACTGTACTCTGGGCCTGCCGTTTCTTTGACGTGGAGGGTGGCTGTTGAGAGCCCCGGCACTCTATTGTTTTGATTTTTTCCGCTTGCCCCTTCCCCCTCGCTGGCAAAACAGGTTTGTTTTCCCCGGTGATGGGAGGGGGAGTTGAAGATCGGGTGTCTCTAGTATTCCGCGAGTCTTTATGCAGGCTTGCTCTGATAATCCCTCCCCTGGAGAGCCTAGGAGAGATTTTATGCGAATTCCCCGCTGTATGGGAGATGAGCTGAGTAACACACACCTGTTTTATTGTTGCAATCTGTCGGAGAGTGGCGGTGGTTACTTCAGCTCTCCAAGATGGTGGCTGCTGGTTTCCTTGGTGGAGTTTCCGTTGCTTCCTTCCCCGTCTGAAATCCCGAACTCAGCCCGGGGCTCCGTTAGTGCTCAGGCGGCAGGATTCCACAGAATCTGCAGCAACGTTTCTCCCTACTTGCTGGTCGCTTCTCGGCGGCTCGCTGCTGTCTGTAGCCGCGGGGCAGGCCACGCGGATCAGTCAGCCCGGATCTCCGGTCACACAGTTGGCTCGTGTATGGGACTCAATTACCGGACCTCGGTGCTGGAAATTCTACCTCTAGGTTTCGGTGCACCCCCATTTTGCTGTAAGTTCCTGACAAGATAGTTTTTTGTCGTTCTAACTCGTTATTCACCCGCGCAGTGATGGGGTACACGGGGTGTGATGCACTCTATTCGAGGCCATCTTGGGAATCTTCCCCCCTAGATTTTAAAAGTAATCACATGTGCTTATTAGTAAAATTTCACATATCCAGGAAAAAGTTTTGTATTTTGATGTTTGTTCTACTTTCCCTGTATTTTAGATAGTCTGAAATGATGCATGGCTATTTAGTATTCCACCTTGTGTACCTGTTGAGATTTTAAAATATTTAACAATGTTGCAGCAAATATCCTTATACATCTTACACATTGATATGTGTGTTATTTTTTATTTTAATGAAGTAACTGTATTAATCAGGAAGAAATTGAAGAACTAAATTGATAAAATATATTTGCCTCTTTTAAGACACTTCGCAGAAGATGATACACAATCAATCAACAAATATATGAAAAAATGTTCAACATCTCTAGCAATTAGAGAAATGCAAATAAAAACTACTCTAAGATTTCATCTCACTCCAGTCAAAATAGCAACTATTAAGAATACAAACAACAATAAGTACTGACGAGGATGTGGGGAAAAGGGCACACTCTTACGTTGTTGGTGGTACTGCAAATTGGTGCAACCTATCTGGAAAGCAGTATGGAGATTCCTTGGAAAACTGGGAATGGAACCACCATTTGACCCAGCTATCCCACTTCTCAGTTTATACCCAAAGGACTTAGCCACCTCAGTGTTTATAGTAGCACAATTCACATTAGCTAAATTGTGGATCCACCCTGGATACCCTGTGGTATATATACACAATTAAATATTATTCAGCATTAAAAAAAAAATAAAATCAGGCTGGGATTGTGGCTTAAGTGGTAAAGTGCTTACCTAGCATGCATGAGTCACTGGGTTCAATCCTCAGCACCACATACAAATAAAGATATTGTGTTCACCTAGAAAATAACTAAAAAATAGATATTAAAAAAAAAAAAGAGAATAAAATCATGGCATTTGCAAGTAAATGGATGGAGTTGGGAGAATACAATGCTAAGTGAAATAAGCCAATCCCAAAAAATCAAAGGCCAAATATCTTCTCTGATATAAGGATACTCATTCAAAATGGGGATCGAGGTGGAACATGGGAGGAATAGGTGAATTTTAGATAGGGCAAATGGGAGGGAGGGGAAGGCAGGGGATGTGGGGGTAGGAGACAGTGGAATGAGATGGACATCATTACCCTAAGTACATGTATGGAAACATGAATGGTGTGACTGTATTTTGTGTATAACCAATTTGTATAATATGAATTGATTTGCATTCTGCTGTCAAATATAACAAATTAGAATAAATAAAATAAAAAAATTAAAAAAAAATAGATCTTTATACTTAGCTGGGCACAGTGGGTGTACTCCTCTAATACCAGTGGCTCTAGAGGCTGAGCCAGGAGGATCACAAGTTCAAAGCCAGCCTCAGCAATTTAGCAAGGCCCTAAGCAATTTAGTGGGAACCTGTCTCAAAATAAAAAATTAAAAAGGGCTGGGGATGTGGCTCAGTGGTTATGTACCCCTGAGTTCAATCCCTGATATCTGCCCCCCCAAAGTCTTTATAGTTGCTGACTTATTTAATAAATGGTGAAATATTTCCCCAGATTTCTTAGTACTAGACCATCCTTAATACTCCTAGAATACCCTTCCCTTGGCTTATGTACTTTGGAATTTTTATACTAACATTTTTAGGATTTTTTTTGTATGGTTATTATGCTGGATTAATAAAAAAGAACACTTCTTGCTTCTTTCTTTTCCCTTTCCACTCCTTTCTTGTGAGAATATTAGATTTGAGGAGAAGATTTGAAAACATATGCCCATAAATGGGTCTGTGTCTGGTTTTTTTTTTTGTGTGTGTGACAGGAATTGAACCCGGGGCACTTAACCACGAGTCACATCCTCAGCCCTTTTTATTTTTTGAGCCAGAGTCTTGCTAAGTTTCTGAGGTTGGCTTTGAACTTGTGATCCTCCTGACTGAGCCTCCTAGCTGGTATTACAGGTATTCACAATGGTCCCTGGCTGGTTTGTGGTTTTTTTTTTTTTTTTTTAATATTTATTTTTTAGTTGTGGTTGGACACAATACCTGTATTTATTTATTTTTATATGGTGCTAAGGATCCAACCCAGGGCCTCACACTTGCTGGGTAAGTGCTCTACTGCTGAGCCACAACCCCAGCCCCTGGTTTGTGTTTTTTAAACAACATTATTATTAATGTCATATTTGGCTGTGTCTTTTAAGTTTTCTATCTTGTGAGTCAATTTAGAAACTGTGTTTTCTTACAAACTAATTCATTTAGAAACTTCAAATTTGTTAGCATTAAATTTTGTAGAGTATAGTTCTAGAACTTATTTTATTTTCTGTTATGTTGCCTTTTTATTGCTAGCTTTTGGTGTACTTGGATATTCTTCTTTATTTCTTTGTTAAGTAACTTATTGGATTATTTTACTTTTATTGTATACTATGTTTTAATTTTAACAGAAATATAATCTATCACTCTACATTACTAATTTTTGACTGTGTTCTGTCTGAGCGGGCATTAAAGTCTTCTCAGTATTTCCTATAGTTGGTGTTTTATTTTGTGTATTTAGTTTAAAAAAAATTTTTTTTTAGTTGTAGATGGACACAATACCTTTATTTTATTTATTTTTTTTTAATGTGGTACTGGGGATCGAACAGCCCCCAACCCCCATTATTTATTTAAAAATATTTTTTAGTTATCAGTAGATTTGTATTTATTTATATGTGGTGCTGAGGATGGAACCAAGGGCCTCACACATGCCTGGCAAATGCTCTACTACTGAGCCATGACTCCAGCCCTATTTTTTCTTTATTTTTTTTTAATGAAGAGTTTGTAGTCTGTGTATGTTCTTGGCCATTATAGTTTATTTAAGGATTGTATCCATAATCATTATAAAGTGTACCTCTATTTTATATTTAATTTTACTTGAATTATATTTAATTTTACTTTATCAGTCATTACTGTCATAACCTTTGTCTTTTGTTTTATGTGACTTCTCGGCCATGGCCTACATAGGGAGGGAGTAGGTGACCGTTGGAAGTGTGGACCGGCTGGAAGTAAACTCTAGAAAAGCAGTATTAAGAAATAAGGGGCCAGGGTTGTGGCTCAGTGGGCAGAGCACTTGCCTAGCATGCATGAGGCACTGAGTTTGATTCCTGGCACCACATAAAAATATGCAAATAAAATAAAGGTATTGTGTCCATTTACAACTAAAAAAAAAAAAAAGCAAGAAATACAGGCCTGGCGCAGTGGCACAAGTCTGTAATCCCAGTGATTCTGGAGGCTGAGACAGGAGGAACACAAATTGAAAGCCAGCCTCAGCAAAAACGAGGCACAACTCAGTGAGACCCAGTCTCTAAATAAAAATAGGGCTGGGGATGTGGCTCAGTGGTTGAGTGCGCCTGAGTTCAATCCCCTGGTACCAAAAAAGAAGCACAAAAGATGAGAAATTATTCAAAGCAGAGGCATTGTGATGATGGGTAGAGGAGTCTTAATGGGTCTGATCCTAACAAAGGGAAAAACCCATGGATCCTTTATTTATAGTTAAGTACATCAAAGAGATTCATCGAGGAGCTTCTTTAGGAAAATAGGATGACAATGGGGAAAACAAGTTGGTTGGGGCTTGGCAGCTTTGAAGGGGGCAACTGCCTTTGAACTTTGGGCTGTGAGCTGAGACAGGGCACCAGCGTGAGCTGAGAATTTTACACACGTTCCCAGAAAAGCAACCAATCCTGCCTTATGATGGCTCAAACAAACCCTTAATTCTTACCCAGCTTCCAACACAACTGATAGATATTTGCATTTTATTCTACCGGTATTCTTTGTTTTAGGCATTTCCTTCGTAGGTGGCATGTGGTTATCTTTAAGGTTTTGAATCGGTTCTGAGTCTCATTTTATATCATTGTAATATGGTGTGTTCTCCCTATTATTTATTTAGAAGTTGTGTAATTTATGTTTATTCTCTTACTCTCTATTGACTTTTTATTTCCTTGTTGACATTTTCTGGGATTTTTGTTATAATCTATTAATGTTTATTCATGAATTTATTCAACAAATATTTATTCATCTCTTACTGTGTGCTCCAGTCATTTTGCTAAATGTAGGCGACACAGTGGTGAAAAAGATGAACTACTCTTTTGCTTTCATGGAACTTACACACTACAGGGGAAAATAGAAGAAACTTAAAAAATATTATAGATTGTATAAAATGCTAGGAAGGAAATAAATGAGTTATTTGCCATGCCGTATAATCACTGGGAAAGTTCAGAGACAAACTCACTGAAAAGAGATGAGGTAAGCTAAAACTACTAAGGAATGAAATAGAGCCAACCTTGTAAGTCTCGGAATAGTGCCCATATGGTTACAGTTTTAGGGGAAGTATTCAAGTAGAGGGAATAGCAAAGGCAAGACAAGAGGGAAAACTTCGATTTTTTTTTTTCCTTTTTCTCCCTATACTATCGGTGTTTGATTCATCAGATTTAGTGAACCCTTTTAATGACAAATGTTTTGTGAACACCTTTTTTTGCTCTTGTGAAATTCATAGATAATATAAATTATGAACACACATTTTCTTTAAAGATCAGTATAATACCTTAAGTAACATAAAGAAGTAAAAGGAAATTTATGTTTCTAAATTTTCTTTCAGTATTTATAAATGGTCAGGCACAGTTTTACTAAAAGTGGAATATAAACAAAACACCTATTTACCTTCATATATAGAGTCACCATGAATTTGTTATCTATAAATGATTGATTTAAGTGACATATAAGCAACTTATAAACCATAACCAGTGTTTTCCCTAAGTGGTATACAACTCCTGCTAAAACTCTGAAAAATGCAAAGTGAAGCTTTTCTGTGATTTAACCAAAAGTAAACTATTCTATGACTATACAATGTACATTGTATATTTTGAGAAAATGAAGTGTGTATTAAAGCATTACACAGAGTACTTTGTTAATACACACATACATCCATGCACACAATTAGATTATAGGCTGTAATATTATAAACTTGTATTTTTTTCATTAATTAATACTTTCTAGGATAGATAGTGGAAGGTAAGCAGGATTCTCAACTTGGCAGTATTGGACATTTTGGGGCTAAATAATTTTTTGTTATTGTTGTTGAGAGTTGTCCTATGCATTGGATATTTGTCAGCATCTCTGGCTTCTTTAGATGGCTAGCATAGCTTCCTCACAGTGTGAAAACAAAAATTGTTCTTCAGATATTTCCAAATTTACCCTGGGGGACAAACTTGTCCAGGTTGAGGATGAATTAAAGGTACACTTTATACAATAAAGAAAGATTGAGATATATTCATTGTCTTCAAGCTCTGTTTTCATAGGTTCTGTCATTCAACACTTAGTGATAAAAGGGATACCAAAGTATTAAGGATAGCTGGTTGCAGTAGCGCACACCTGTAATTCCAGCAGCTTGGGAGGCTGAGGCACGAGGATCATGAGGTAAAAGCCAGCCTCAGTAACTTAGCAAGGCCCTAAGCAACTCAGTGAGATCCTGTCTCTAAATAAAGTACAAAATAGGGCTGGGGATGTGACTCAGTGGTTGAATGCCCCTGAATTCAATCCTGAGTACTACTCCACCCCCCCCACCCCCCCCACCCCCCCCCCCCCGCAAAAAGGGCTGGGTATGTGGCTCAGTGGTTAAATGCCTTTGGGTTCAATACCTGGTACAAAATAAATGAATGCTTGCATGCACAAGGCCCTGGGTTCAATCCCTAGCACCACAAAACAAAACAACAACAACAACAACAAAAAACCCAAACAAATAAACAACAACAACAAACCAAACAAAATGAATGAATGAATGAACGAATGAATAAATAAATAAATGTGAATAAAGTTTCTGTCCTTGAGCTTACATGCTGAGGAGGGAGAATGACATAGGAACACATAATACTGATGGTCTGTATGGTTAGATGTATCACATGTGTTTTGACTTAAAATATTTCCAACTTGCAGTCGATTTATTGAGATGTAACCTCATTGTGAGTTGAGGAGCATCTGTATAGTACAACATGTTGCATATTATAATTTCAATGGTACGATGCTATAAAGCACCAGAGGAAATATGTGCAGGAATATCAAGGGTAAAATACCATTCATTTACTTGAACATGTCAGTGTCACATCATCAATTTAAAAAATAGTTTTAAAAAATCTGAGTTTTTGTTAACAATACAAAGAATGTGTATTTCCACTTAAGACTCATTGAAAATCGACACATTTGGAGGTTGGGATGGAGCTTAGTATTTATTAAAGCTCTTGTCCAGTGTGTGCAAGTCCTGGGGTTGAATTGGCACATTTTAACATTTGTCTTTCTCTTTTCTCTTTCATGTTTTACTTCTCAACATGCTTGGTTTTTGTGATTGTATTAATGTTGATTTTAGACCACTAGGTGGCAGTCTTAGCTCTAGAGAGGAGCCATGAGTGAGTAAACTTTGGGGCCCAGTGAAGATTCACCCTTTATTCTATCTGTATTAGACAACAGATGTCCTTAAGATGACCCACAGCTAAAGTAAGGAGACAGTTTATCGCATAGTATTTTAAAAAATTAAACAGAGAGGTGAACACAGAAATTGGACCTAGGAATGCATCTTATTTCACAAAGATATTTATTTCCCTAATCAAAATCTTATTCATTTAGAGGCAGTATGAATGCAGTGGTCAAGAAGACCACCAAGAAGTGAAATTGTAGTTTTTAATCTTAGCTCTGCTGCTTTCTAGCTTACACAAGATACTTTTTTTTCTGTGATTCCTCAATTGTAAAATGGGAATAATGGTATCTCATTATGAGGATTAAATGAATAATGTAAATACAAGTGCTAGAGCTTAGAACAAAACCTAACATTTAGTAAGAGCACAGCAGTGTTAGCTATTAGTAGTATTGAAAATATGGGATATAAAATACTAGTGTATAATTCTCCTTATTTGGCTATTTACTTATTTATTAGATCATTGACTCATGATTTTATAGTTTTGCATTTAATTAAAGGGCAAAGACAGAACCATTTAACAGTCTGAGGCGGCATTTGCAATATGCAGTTATGTATTTAAAAATTTTTTTAGTTGAAGATGGAATAATATTTTTATTTTATTTATTTTTATGCAGTGCTAAGGATTGAACCCAATGCCTCACACGTGCTAGGCAAGTGGGCTTCACCACTGAGCCACAACCCCAGCCCCTATGTATTGTTTTTTTTTGTTCCTGATACAGGTATCAATGACTATGTGACCTTTCCCTCATTGGTGGTAACATGTTCTTTTTGACTAGGATCCTAAACAATTTTACCTTTATTTTTTGCTCCTTCTAATAATTACCACTTCTTCTTTTTAAAAATTTTTTTTGTAGTTGTAGATGGACAGCATGCCTTTATTTTATTTGTTTATTTTTATGTGATGCTAAGGATCAAACTCAGTGCCTCACGCATGCTAGGCAGGAGCTCTGCCACTAAGCTACAGCCCCAGCCCCAAGTAACTACCACTTCTAATTCGTTGCTCTTGAGCTCTGATGCTGCTTTTGATCATTTTTTAATAGTTCTATGGTGTTCCATTTTGTGGGCATACATAAGCACATTTTTTCTGACCCTCTACAGATGGAAAGTTCAATGCAGTTTTTGCTACATGTTGTTATAAATGATGCTTGCATGTGCATGTATTTGCACTTTTAGTTAAATATTTTCAACATCTTGCCAAATGTCCATTGTCAAGTTTGAATTAGGTTTATACTTTCATGGCAGTATGTGAGAAGGTGTCCATTTCTTTATATCCTCACCTGTAATGAGTATTTTTTATGTATGTATTTATATGTATATACATGAATGAATGAATGATAGTGTCTCACTGAAGGAATGAATAAATGAATGATGGGGGTCTTGCTTTGTTGCTAAGGGTGGCCTTGAAGCCTTGGGCTCAAGCTAGTCTCTTGTCTCAGCATGCCAAATATAAGAATATGCCATCATGCCCACCTTAATAGATATTTTTAGATGACTTTGCCAGAAAATTAAAGATTTTTTTTTTTTAGTTTTTACTTTATTATACCAATTTTATAAAATTAAAAAAAACCTTTATTTCTCTTTGCATTTCTGTCTGCTGAGCATCTCTCCATATAGTAAAACAATTAAATTTGGAATCCTGTGAAATTCTGCTTCTAAAATTTTGCCCGTGTCTCAGTGTTCATCTAAAGTATTTATGTAGCTATAATATATTTACATTATAGATGTAACTTTTTTTTTTTCAAATTTTTAAATTTTTCTTGGGTACCTGGGATTGAACTCAGGGGCACTTAAACCACTGAGCCACATTCCAGCCCTTATATTTTATTTAGAGACAGAGTCTCACAGAGTTGCTTAGGCCCTTGCTAAGTTGCTGAGGCTGGCTTTGAACTCACAATCCTCCTGCCTTAGTCTCCCAAGCTGCTGGGATGACAGGTGTGTGCCACCACACCTGGCTCTATATATAACATTTAAATACTGCAGCAGCATTTAACTAAGGAAAGTCAGGGATTGAATATAAAATATATATATTTGTGTGTGTGTATAGATATATACACTAAAGGGGCTGGAAATATAACTCAGTGGTAGAGTACTTGCTTATCAGGTGTAAGGCCCTGTGTTTGATTCCCAGCACTACCAAAAAAGTAAATAAATAAACATAAACAGAAGAGTTTTGTTCAGGGATTTTCTTCTGAAAATAGCTTGACTAACATTTTTTTAGCAAAATGAAATATTAAAAATTTGTTTTAACAATTTTAATTCCATTGTGCCATGAAAATTTATAGCGTTGTGTATTATTTTGGATTATACATTGATATACAGATTAGTTTTGAAGACAATTGCTGTCATTATTCTAGGAGGTACTATTGCCTCTGTTATTGTATTTTAGGAGATCCGCAACATATAAGCTTCTGTTCATTATCAGATAGAAATGCAAGTAGTTCGATCTTCAAGGATCTAAAATTTTGCAGTGCTGCCAACATAGAGGCTTGGTAAAATTAATGAATACAAGGCATTTTTGTCACATGTACTTTCCCCATTTACCTTTTTTTTAAAAATATATATATATTTGTTAGTTGTAGTTGGACACGATACATATTTATTTATTTTTTATGTGGTGGTAAGGATTGAACCCTTGGCCATGTGAGTGCTCTACCACTGAGCCACAACCCCAGGTCCCCCACCTTTTATACAGAGAGAAGTACATAGTTGAATTGTTATACAAATGTAAGGTAACCAAATTCTTAATTAATGCAGTTTTTATGTGATAAATTAGAATTTAATAAATGTATGGTAAAATGCATTTTACATGACACAGTTCTTGAAACTATGATAAATTAAAAAAATTTATATTTGTCAACATAATTTAAAACAATAATTTTGTGTGCTTTATTAGAATTAATAAGATGTTTTTATTGCTGAGTTGGAAGTTTCACTTGACACAGTTTTCTTTTATATTTATTTATAGTGAGATGAGATAGTCACCTTCATCACACTGTCCATAAAGTTTGACTAAAAGTAGGTAGTTGGGGACTTTGTAGCCTCCTTTTAGAATGGAGAAAGCTAGAAAAATCATTGCTTCTGCACTTAAAATAATGATAACAAACTCCAGAATTCTACAAATATGTAGATTTTTAAAATCCATCAGAGAGCTAAGATGGTAGGACAGCCATCCAACCCAAAGTCTTAGAAAAGACAGGTACCCCCAAGGAAAATTAGGATCTTAGTACTTTTTACCTGATACAGAGTGAACACTAATCAGAAGAATTCTGTTAAAATTTTTAGTGAACTGCAAAAGACTTAGTATAGACTAGCAAGAGAGCATAGACCACTGCACATTAGGGGTACTTGTTCCCACTCACAGTCTCTTCAACACAGACTGGTATCTTGTAGAAAATTGAGGCAAGAGTGAAGGTATTGAGAAAGTGTCCCTCACTGGATAGGCCTGGATGAGGGAAATAGTAGATTCCTTCTCCCCTTTTTTTCTCCTATGAGACAAAAAGCCTTAAACTTGCTATGGGAGGGAACCAAAAGAAAACCTACCCTGGGGAAGAGGTAGTAATATGTGCTGGGTCTAGAACTTCAGCAGGAGAAGAACACTGAAAAGGTCACACCCTGGGCACCATGGAACTCATTGCTTGCTCAAGATGGAGGCTTCATAAGAGTATCAAAGGAAAACCCCATCCCCACCCCTACGCCCCAGGAGGCTAATAACTGTGAAGTAACAGGTAACAGTGAAATTCTGTAAGAGTTGCAGGAACATGGAGGCAGACCATTTAAGGTACAATATTAAAAGGAAGACGTAAAACTGAAGGCTAAATACATTCAGAGAACTACATCTGGCAAACAGACTCTGCCCTGAACATGAGGTGTAGCTTGAGGAATTGGAAGCCTGTAGTGCATTATGGGTAACCACATCAGCAACAGGTTTCAAACCAAGCTCATGTCCTGACTGGATTGACTGAACCTCCTGTCACTTAAGGCCTGGCAAAAGGAAAGGCACACCTGCTTCAAGGCATAAAAACTTTTGCCTCAGTGTCAGCCATCTTACAGAGGATATCCTGCATTCAAAAAAATGTTTGAGGCATATAAAGAAGCAAGGAAAAACAGCAAACTAAAGTCATAGGTATTGGAACTATGAGACATAGAATTTAATGTCTATATTAAAAAAGACAGACATGATCAGACAAAGATACTATTTAAAAAATCACGTGAAAACCCCAGAAATGAAAAGCACAGTAACAGATGAAAAATGTTTTCAATAAGCTCATCAATGAACTTGGCATAGCCAAGGAAGAATCTGAGAACTTGAAGATAAGCCAATACAAATTATCCAAGCTGAGATGCAAAGAAAAACAAGTGTAAAAAATCATAGAACAGAGCATCCATGAGCTGTGGTATGTTAGCAAATGGCCTGAATGTAAATTGAAGTCTTGAAAGGAGAAGAGAAAGAGAGTGGAAGAAATACTTGAAGACCAGTGGTCAGTTTTCCAGAATTAATAATGGACATCAAACCAAGAGTCCTAAAAGCTCAAAGAACATGAGGTTATCCTCAAAACAGACAAAAGACAGGAAAAACACCTAGGTGTTGCTTATTCAAACAGCGAAAATTAAGGATAAGGATAAAATATTAAATGCAGAGTTTCCCTCTGATTGATTTTGGAGGAACAAAGAATTACAGAAGACTTCTCATTAGATCTGTGCAAAATAAAAGATAACATGTGACATCTTTAATTTTTGAAGCTAGAGGGTTTATTTAGGCATCTCCTTGGTAATAAAAATGATTAAAAAAGTGGTTACATTTGCATAAAAATATAAAGTTGCATGTCAAAACACTTCAGTTAAAATACAAATGAAGGGATTGGAGTTGTGGTTCAGTGGGAGAACGCTTGCCTAGCATGCATGAGGCATTGGATTTAATCCCCGGCACCACATAAAAATAAACAAATAAAATAAAGATACTGTGTCCATCTTCAACTAAAAAAATATTTTAAAAAATACAAATGAAAACTTGGAAAATGTTATTTTTACATGTTAATAACTAGTAAAGAACTCTAGCAGTGACATCTTTAAATATCCCAAGATAAAATCTTTCAACTCAGAATTCTTTACTCTGCAGAAATACTCGTTTCAAAAATGAAGGAGAAATACTGTGTCAGAGAAACAGAAACTGAAAGAGTTTAGACGTATATAAAAGGAAGTTGTTCAGGCAGAAGGGATTTAACACTAGAAATTTGGATCTGTATAAGTATAAATGATGAAGTGTGCTGGAGAAAGAATAAACAAAGATATAAGATTCATGACTTATTAATTTTTTTTTGCTTTTCTTAGTTTTCATTAGTTTGAAAGATGACCATAAAACAAAAATATCAGCAATGTATTTTGTGTTTAGAGTGCACATGCACGACACACACAAAAGTAAAATAAGGGATGGTTAGTTTTGAATATACTGTAGTAATATCTTTTATATTATGTGAGAAATGGCATAGTTTGAGGTGAGGTTCTGATTAATTATGTTGTAAAGTTTTGGACAACCACTAAAACATTTTTTTCAAGAGGCATAAATAAATAACCAATAATGGAGGTAAAATGGAATCATAGAAATATATTTGGTTAATCTAAATTAAAGAAAGAAATAGGGGAAAAAACCAAGAGTAGATGGATCAGATAATAACAGTGAACAAGAGGACAATTTTATTTCAGCCATATTAATAATTATGTTAAATATAAATGGTATAAGTCTAGTAAGACAGGTTTTTCAGATTGAATACAAAAGCAAAATCCTTATATATGCTATTTGTAAGAAACACAATTTTATATATAAAGACATGGGCTGGGCATAGTGGTGCATGCCTCTAATAATAATAATAATAAAAAAAAGGTTGGGTAATTCAGTGGTCAAGAATCCCTGGGTTCAATCCCTAGTTTGAGACAGGGGGGGGGGGGGTGTTAAAGTAAATGAAAAGTGAAAGGATGTGAAAAATGATATACCATGGAAACACAAATCAAAGGAAGGCTAGGGTATGTATGTTAATATCAAATAACATAGACTTCAGAGCAAAGAAAACTACCAAGGATAAAAAGGTACATTAAACAATGATAAAGGGATCAATTCTCCTACAGTCTTTTAAATAGTCCTAAGTATGTATATATCTAACAACAGACCTTAAAAATGCATAAATTAAAAATGGAAAACTAAAAGGAGAAATAAACAGATCAGTCGTTAAGACTAGAGTCTATAATACTTCTCTTTCGATAATTAAACCAATTTGGAAAATGAGGATATAGGGCTTCTAACAACTTGACGTAATTACAGTAATGTTTTTAAGAGCATATGGAATACTCACCAAGGTAGATGGTATTCTAGCTCACAAAAGAAGTCTTTGAAAGTATACAAAGGGTGTGCTTGGACCATAATGGAATTAGACTAGAAATCAATAACAAGCAGGGCATGGTGGTGCACACCTGTAATCCCAGTGGCTTGGGAGGCTGAGGCAGCTTCAGCAACTTATCGAGGTCCTAAAGTAACTCAATGTGACCCTGTCTCTAAATAAAATACGGAAAAGGTCTGCGGATGTATCTCTATGGTTAAGCACCACTGGGTTCAATCTTGGTACCGAAAAAAGAAATCAGTAACAAGTATATTTGGAAACTCTCCATTTGAAAATTAAACAGCAACATTAACCCCTGGTTCAAGGAGGAAATAAATAACAAGGAAGTTAAATTATTGAATTAAATGAAATGAAAGCACAGTGTGTCAAAATTAAGGGATGCAGCTATGGAGTGCTTAGAGGGAAGTACAGAACCTTAATCCTTATAGTGAAAAAGAATGTTGTGTTCATATTCACATTTTATTTACTCATTCTTCAACTGATGGACATTTGGGTTGCTTCCACTTTTGTGATTTTGCTTAAGAAAATTTTAGAATCTAGTAGCCGGTCCTTTTCATAAATGTTTCATACTGCTTTTATTAAAGGCATTAGCACACAGAAATAAGATAATGGATGTTAGATGATGATAGGTAGAGATAACTATAATAGATAACACCTTTCCTTTACAGGCACTATTTTTAGTGTCTTACTTATTTTTAACTCATTTAATTCTCACTACTCTATGAGACAGGTGTTATTGTTATCTCCATGTTATAGATGAGGAAACTGAGCAGAGAAATGAGAGCTTGCCCTGTTTTATATGGTAAATGGGATAACTAAGGTCATACCCTGGCCATGTGGCTCTGAAGTCTGCACCACACTGTTCTACCATTTCACAGGAAAGAGTAGGCATAGCCAAATTGTGAGTGAGTTAATGGGAATTTCAGTGAAACTTCATTGAGTTTGCTTATTTTCTTCCCTTCCTGGCACAGTTTATAAATTCTAGCCTGTTCTCTTTTCTATTAAGAGACAGTGGGTTTATCAATTAGTTCTGATTTTATTTACCCTTAGAGTTTAGGACATACCTGATTTTCATTGTACTTGGGGATCTTCTGCTAAATTGAAGCATCTTCAGATTTGATGTTATCTTGTCATTTTCTAGTTTCAAAAAAGAAAAATTGGTGTAAAAAAACAGAATGCATAGATCTTAGTTTGTAAATACCCTTCTGCAGTAAAGTAAGTCTTGAATCCTTGGAGAGGGCTGGGGATGTGGCTCAAGCGGTGGCGCACTTGCCTGGCATGTGTGCAGCCCGGGTTTGATCCCCAGCACCACATACAAAGATGTTGTGTCTGCCGAAAACTGAAAAATAAATATTTAAAAAAAAAATTCTCTCTCTCTGTCTCTCTCTCTCTCTCTCCCTCCCTCCCTCCCTCTTTCTCTTAAAAAAAATAAAAATAAAAAATAAATAAATAAATTATTTAAAAAAAAAAAGAATCCTTGGAGAAATGATTGATTCCAAATTTTGGAAAATTCAAGATAAGCCTGGAACATCATTTGGTACCAAAAAGTAAGAGTGTCTTTCCCCCCAAAAAAGGCAAGCCAGAGACACTGGAACCAACTAAAGCTGGGACATTTGAACAACAACACAAATAATGATGATAATGAATTATATCCTTGTGACCTTATTCACTTAAATAATTAAAAAACAAATTAGAGAAAGAGCAGCACTTCCTGCAGTAGAGCTATAATAAATATGGAAGAAATGATGGAAATCATTTGCAGTAGGTACTTACAAATAATAATTATTATATGCAAGAATGACTAATATATGCAAAAGTTAGTGAAAGTATGAGAAATGAGGTATTTGCATAGTCTCAGAATATATCTCCCTAAGACACTTATTAATTACAGAGGAAAAACTAATAGCTTCATGGCTGAAAATCCTAATAGATACCCCTTAATCAATAATCAGTTAACCAGCTCCAGTAATAAGATATATTGACAATAAGGCACATTGATAGGAATGACACAGCCTTATTCCTGTGTTATTTTTGCCAGAAATGCAGAAATCTCAGTCTAGAGGAAATATCAGACAAAGCCAGATGAAGAACCTTCTACAATATAACTGACCAGTACTCTTTAGAAGTGTTTCAGAAATGAGGGACAAAGACAGACTGGGTACCCTTGGGAGATTTGAAGAGAATATGGAGACATGACTAGGGCAGGGTGGGATCCTGGATTGGTTCCTGGACCAGAAGGGGTGTTCCTGCTAACAATAATACATTTCAAGTGCCTGTCAATTAGTGATATTATGTCAGTATTTATAAGTTTTCAATAGATACACAGTTTTTTAAGGTACTATTATTAAGGAATGTTGGATAAAAGGTATGAAGGGACCTATATACTAACTTTGTAACTTTTTGTTAGTGCAAATTTATTTTAAATAAAAATATTAAAAATGTAAAAAGAAAATGGCATATGGTGTCTAGGCCTTGGTGGACAATAGTATTTCATATGTTCATAGTGAGTTGTAGTACCTGTCAACATGGTAGGCACAGTGCCTGCTACCGTGGGAATTAGATGAAAATAGAGTTCCCTGCATGCAAACAGTTGTCATCAGTTAATGTCTATAATGTGTGCAGATGAAAGTTCAATGAGTATAATAGTATAAAGAACCCCTAATATATATCTGGGGAAATATAGACATCTTAGAGATGTTCTGTGCCCAGGTTGAATTATTTGTAGTAGATTATGTTATTTTTGCAATTGGTCACCAGCAACAAAAGCTTCAGGGTGTGGGGCACCCTAATAGATTCACTGGATTTCTGTTTCCCTATCATGTACTTCATGTAGTATGTACTGAAATAAGAAAAAAAGGAAAGAACTTAGAGGACAAAGGAAAATAAAAAATCTAGTCCAGCACTTTATTTGGTGTCTACTGCATTTATAGCTTGTGAATGACTATGCTGGAAAATTAATGGCCCTAGAATGAAAGGAGGTGGGATGAGGGTTTTCAAAAGGGGGTAGTCAGGTAGGCAAGGCAGGTTTTGTGAACTGGAGGTCCAGTGAACCACCTCGGTGCTAAGGACTTTCCTTTTTTTTTCCCTCAGAGTATTGAGTCTTGTGACTTTTGCATCATAGGAAGTTTTTTGTTTTGTTTTTGAAAGTAGATGCTGATAGGTGAATCCAGTTATTAGAATCTGTCTTTAGGAGGAGAATTAAGAGGCAAAGAACTTTCACTTTGGACATATATTTCAGAGGGACCATAGGTTTCTGAGGACAAGATGTAGGCTGGACAGTAGTCTTTCTTCTTTGTTTCATGGGAGCTGTGAGACAGTGTTTCCATCTCACTTATCCTCTTAGTCACCAATCCCTTGATTTCAACAGATTTTGCAAGTGAATTTCTCTCATTTCTCTGCATGTTTCTTACTAACAGTGAGAGAGAAAATGGAGTATATTGAGCTCAGGGCAGATGAGCAGGAATTGAACTTAAAATGGAGGGAACTGACTTTAGAAATAAAGGAGAGTATTGACTGCCTTTTCTTCCCCAGGAAAGAGAAGGCCTAAGGGAGCAGGAGGCTTTATCACATCACCCTTTGCTTTCTGGCCTCTAAAAATAGAGCATCACTGACGTAGTCTGTGTGTATGCCATTCTGTTCCCAGGCCCTTCTGCCGCTTAGTGTCCGGACACTGGAATGTTCTTGTCTGCCTTTGTTTTTATAAGGAAATCTCAGATGTACTAATTCAGGCCTAGAGGTGATAATATTGAAGCCTGGATTTTGATTACAGAGATTCTATGACTTGTAAAAATAAATGATAAAATAACTGCTTTCTTGTTGATACAGAATTCCAGAAACTCTGGAGGAGTGTCACTGTGGATTCAATGGATGAGGAGAAAATTGAAGAATATTTGAAGCGACAGGGTATTTCTTCTATGCAGGAATCTGGACCAAAGAAAGTGGTGTGTAATCTCTAGAAAAAAAATCAATCCTCTGTTCTCTGTTAGCTGCTTCCTGTTCTGCTCTCTGAAAAGCTGGTAGTCAGTCCCCCTTCCAATTTTTTCTTTGTCTCGTCCAGTGATTTGGTCAGATATAACCCATATCATGTCTGCAACTGAACTGCCCTTGGGTGCTGTTCTCCAGGCTGGGGAGAGCTTCCCATTGCCTTTAGCCTGTTCTAACTATGCCAGCTCTTGAGCTCCAGCCATGCCTCCCTGACTCTGGGGCCTCAGTGTTGCCTACTCTCTCACTTCTGCACACACCCAGTTTCTACAGGAGCCTGCATCTTCATCTGCTTGCCCTTTAACACTGTAATTGTGCTTTCTTCCCCTTGCTTTGTGAGCTTTGTAGTCTTGTCACTTAGTTCTGCTGTCTCTGATCATGTTGACTTGTCCTTGTTGATTTTCAGGTCCCTTGGGAACCCGATATTGTTTTCTTTGTAGTGCCTAAATTCTTCTCATAGGAGGCATTAGTAATCACATAAAACTGGTAAATTGCTGTGTATCAGCTAAGCAAAACCTAGATACCTGTAGTCCAAGAATGGAGCCAGGTGGGGAGTAATTTACTAACATGTGAGACTCTCCCTCTCTCTTTTGCCATCATCATGCTTTGGAGATTATCTTTGTGTCTTTTTGGGTGTGTGCAGTGTGTGTCTTAGTGAATTTTTAGGACTCAAAAAGGAAGATTTAGTGCCAGTGATTTGTCCACAAATGTGTAATTACAGCCCTTCATGATGACCTATTATTAGTTTATTGATTTTTAATCATGTGTTATTAATATTTCAAATATACAGAATGGAGAATAATAGTACAAATCTTTGTGTCTCTCCATTTCTGTTTTGCTATATCTCAGTATTTACTTCAGGCCCCCCACTTTAAATTGATGATGGTGGATATATTTTTAGACTTGATAATAGAGACAAAAACCCAAGAGCTTCACTGCCTCTCTATTGTTTTATCCACTTAGTGCCTAGAATAGTTCTGGTAAGTTATGGTGCCAACCTGTTTATTGCTGATGTAGGTTCACACCTTATGGTAACAGAAAGTACTGAGTCTGGTTGGAGGTTGGCATGTGTGCTGTGGATGGGTGTATGTGAGGCTGGGTCACAGAGAGGGGAAACTCTGCATCCTTTGCTGCAGGTTTCTGAGCTTGCTTATTAAATCCTGACCATCCTAACCACCTGGGAATTACTGTTGTTTCTGTTTTTTCCTTTAGGCTCCTATTCAGAGAAGGAAAAAACCTGCTTCACAGAAAAAACGACGTTTTAAGACTCACAACGAACACTTGGCTGGAGTGCTGAAGGATTACTCTGACATTACTCCTGGCAAATAGGGAACACTTTTGTCTTGAACAAAGAGTTACAAACACACAATCAAGATTTTTTTGTTGTTGTTGATGCTCGGGATCTGAAGACTGGCTGTCTTCCCATTCTGCTTCTTAGGACTGAGGCAAGGAGCAGTTCAGTTTACAGAACAAGTGCAAATTACCAAACTCAAAGCTTATTTTAATCAAATAGGCTAATGAGAAATGTGATATTCCCTCTAGACCTTCTGTTCCTTCTTGGGAGAAAGGCGCTTAGCACGATATGCAGGTGTCTTTGCTATTTGTCTCTACTTCTAGATGGTTCCTGGTTCCATTTTTTCTCTTTTATTACCTTAGAGCAAGTTGGCAGATAGTCTTGAATGCAATATTTGTTTATTCCAAAAGAACATATTTATAATAAAATCATTGTAGAAGGATTTTGAAGAAGTTAATGAATTCCGATTGTTTCTTTTCATTCTTGGAAATTGCATCAACCAGCTCCAGACCTGGACTTGCTCAGGGTATGTGCTTGGGATGTTATGGAGACTGGAGTCTGCTCTGGTACTGAGCATGTGGATTTCCAGTTGGAAAACAAGACATGCCTCTCATTAGCAAGTAATGCAATAAAAAATACACTAGATGTAATTGTTAATGTTACCTTTTAAAAGGACAAATTGGTGTTATAGCCTGTTGAATTTAGAAAATAATGCTCTGGTATGGTCTTGAACAAGGGTGGATGGAGTCATCTTCCCAACCTGAACATTAGCTTTACCATGTCTCACCCCTCACATGACTTGGTCTGAGGTTCATCTGGTCGAGACCCCCACTTTCCCCCTGTCACTGGCCTGGCTCATGAGAGCTTTTATCAAGTATGTGTGGGTTTTTTTCATCATGGGAATTTGCTGTGGTCCTTCTTGCCTTCTGTAGCAAAGTGCCCATTTTCCTTATTGATGCTTTTTTTTTAAAAAAATATTTTTTAGTTATAGTTGAACACAATACCTTTATTTTATTTATTTATTTTTATGTGGTGTTGAGGATTGAACCCAGGGCCTCACCCATGCTAGGCAAGAGCTCTACCGCTGAGCCACAACCCCAGCCCCTTATTGCTGCTTTTTATATGGACTGCTGTGGTCCTTTGTGTTAATGGCTTCATATCACAGGTTGAAATTGTATTGGATTATAAAATGAGGTCTGGTGTTCCCAAAAAAGGCATGATGGTGCCCAAAGCAGTGAGTCCTTTGATTAGATGACAGAAGGCATTTTGCTTTTTTAATTTATATTCTATATGTGAACTTCCTACCCATTTAGTGCTCTCTGTTTGCTTTATGTCTTTCTAAATTCCAAGCTCCAAAACTTGAGATGTGAAACTGAGACTCCCCTTGATAATTTGGAATACAGGAAATTCAACCTGTCTTGCTTCGTAAATAAGGAACTTTAATGACTTACAGCATAAAACTAGTTTCATTGTAAATGTAGAATTAGCTTATTTCCAAATGCCTGCTTCTGTGGTCTGTACACCCCATCCTATTTTATGGGAGATGCCTTTTGGATATTTCAAATACTTCATCTTATTCTGCAAGGAGATAGACCTCCATCACAGATTCTAAAACAATATGCTTTACAGCTTGTTGTATATTGTTAATAATTTCTACCTGATAATTGATTGTTGTCTAAAACTTATTTCAGAAATGAGGAAGTTTAGATCTAGAGAAGTGTATTGCCAAGTCGATAACATGTGTGAACTATAGCTTTGTTTCATTCACTTGCATTTTATTTTGCTGATAAGCCTTGATCCTCTTTGCCTATGACATGCAATTCCTGCATGGTGAAGTACTGAGATTGCATCACTGAATGATGTGGGGAGGATATAGTTTTTGTGGAAAATTTGATAGGATCCTAATTATGTTTATGATCATAATTAAAGAAGTAAGTTTTTTAGCAGTTCTTTTGGGTGTCTAAAAAACATTCTCCAGAAATTCCAAGCTAAAGATGTGTTTCCCAGTTCTGCCTGTTTCTGTTGGATCTGCTGCCATTCAGAAGCAAGTGGGGATGGGCATGGCTGAGTGAGTTAAAAGGGTAAGTCAGACTGTAGTGCATTTAATTTATAATTCATCAGTCACGTGAGGCTTTTAGGCTAAGATAAATGTAGTTGAGCCTGGACAAAGTATAAAAATGAACATTTGGCCACTGTTGTCATAGCCGGTGAGTGTGGCTAGATGATGGTGGGACCCCAGGGACAGAAGAGCACTTTGTACCTGTTGAGCAGAAAATTAGGAAAAATGCAGTGCAGAGACATCCGATTACTTCCAATCCCAGTGTTCATAGGGAAGGAATGCAAATGTACAGCCTTGGATTTTTCATATGAGCTGTTTGAAATCACTGGCAGCAAAAACATGTTCTGAATGTAGTTGGTTATGTAGGACTAGAGTATTTGTATTTATCAATTACCTAGTGTCCCCCCCTTTCTTCTAGCTACTGTTTTACTTTCAGCTGATTTGTGGGAAGATTTGGGGTTTTCTGAGGTTCACTGTTAGCAAGCTGAGGCAAGTATCGTGCCTTCTGTAGCAATGATCTGTTATACTCACATTGTTGTCCTTGGAATTCATTTCCCAGTGTGTACTGAGAGAAGAGTAGGTGGGAGTTATAAGGTCTGGGAACCTCTTGGAAACCATTTCTCAGACTAACTTTGGAACACTTGTCACCAGGCTGTTTTGTGACTGTTGGGGGAAGCATAGTTTAGAAAAGTAGATTTAGAGTAAGCCCTGGCATTATGCTATTGGCTTTCCTCTTAAGATGAAACTGGAGTTTTGAGTGAGACTTCATTCCCTACTTTGCCACTTTCCTCTTGATTCTTGCCTGCAAATTCTGAAGAATAAAATCTACAGACAATAATGGGAGGGAAGAGTAAACAGATAGAAGTCCCACCTTGTGGAAGGAGGCCTGATAGCAGAAAACCTCATTTTGGTGTGCCACCTTAGGAGTTTATATGTAGTTTGGGCAGAGCATGGAGCAAAATGAATGTAAAATATGCAAAAAGAATCAAGGCTATAGCCTTATCATCTGGGTTCACCCCACCTTCTGTTTTTCCGCTTTAAAGAACAAAAGCACATTTTCCTTCGTAAAAGGATTTCCATTAGAAAAAGTCTCAGAAGCTAAGTGGGTTTGGGCCTGGTTAGTTCCTCCATGGGAGAAATAAAGATTGAGGAAGCTGCTATCTTAGACCCCTGTAGAAGTTTGGGGCTGTAGTATTAATCCAGCTCATCTGATTTGGGCCAGCACCTTGTGAGCATGTTGTGGTTTGAAGATCTGGTGAAATCTTACTTTTCAACCAGCCAGAACTTTGCAGGGTTCATACGCCACAGGGCATTCAGTGCAAAGCCTTGTGCATTTATAAGAATAAACCACAGCCTGAATCTGGCAGAACTAGCTCCAGAAGCACTTTTATCTTGACTCTTATTATTAATGTCACTACCACTAGGATGTCCTGCACCATTGGTAGACAGAGCTTTAAAAAAACCATTTTCCTGCAAGTGTAGTGGCACATGCCTGAAATCCCAGCTGCTTAGAGGCTGAGGTAGGAGGATTTTAAGTTTGAGGCCCTGTCTAAAATAATGGGGTGGGGGGGGTGCTGGGTAAGGCACTTCTGGGTTCAATCCCCAGTGCTGCAAAAACAACCCTCCCCCCTAACTTGGAGACCTTAATCAAATTGACTACTTATATTTGGTTTAGCATTATAATGATAGTTTTAGTAGAGGCATTCTGAGGGCACTAATAATAAACATTCTTTAACCCAAGAATGTTGTAAAATTTGTTTTGTTAGAAGGTGTGACATAATGGTTTTAAAGTAGAACAGTAAGAGAGCAACCATGTGCTGATATTTAAACTACTCGGGAAGAGTGGGCTTTTCACCATAGTTGAATGTTGCAGTGATGTGGAAGCAGGAGGAAATCTGTCCACATTGTTAGCACTGATCATGCCTTGTCCAGAGCCCTCAGAAGTAACTTTGATATGGACACCAAGGATTGTGTATTAAGATACAGAATCCAGGACCTCAGCCATGCCTTTATCATTCTTAAGAATGTTCCTTTGGGGGGCTGGGGTTGTAGTTCAGTAGTAGAGCGTTTGCCTAGTACATATGAGGCCCTTGGTTCGATCCTCAGCACCACATAAAAATAAATAGGTATTTTAAAATAAAGTTATTGTGTCCAACTACAACTAAAAAATAAGTATTTAAAAAAAATGTTCCCTAGGCCACACAACTCAGGATTCAGGGATGCCATAGAGTTTGAGATGGGGTAGTAATTATTGCAAGTTAGCCCATGAAAGTGAGGTTGACATTATGCAAGCACTAGATCCAGTGAAGCTGGAGCCTAGATGTGATTAACTGGAGGTGTTTTCATTTGCAAATTGTAAGGTTCTTTCCAAATTCCCTTAATTCATAATTTTGTTATGAAGTGGAGTGTTATTTCAGATGCCAGTTTATAAAATTAGTTCAATTAGTCTTGTATTCACAAGGGAAAGTACATTTGGTAATGAAATAAAGTGATGGCTAAGTTAATCTATCTACAGAGGCTACAAATTTGGGACATTGAGTAAGGGAGCAAGAGCTAATAGACATGCCTTTTTTCTTATTCCCTGTTCCTGGTTCTAAAAGACAATCATTCATTATCAGTAGAGTGACAGAAAAGACAAATTTTCAGAGACTGTAATGAAGTTGGTACTCAAATGCTTGGTCAGGACTGTAATTTGCACAGAACTGGTAAATACCATCCACCCTTGTCACTTGCAAATCAGCACAGTGATGGTTAGGCACTCATCCATCCCAGGACCTCTTCTGAGAAATCATCTGGGAAGTGACTGTGTTCAGTAATGGCTATTGGGATAGTGTAGCCCACAGCTGTAAAACTGGCTGCCCTCGATTCCTGGGCCGTATGGCAATCTCTGGCGCTTTTGAGTTGGAGGCTGTCGGATGGGCTAAAGGCAAAAGGCACATGATCAAGCCTGCCCGGTATAGGCATGGAACCGAGTGTGGCTGTGGAAAGCTTCCTATCCTTTTTCCTCCAGTTATCCATGAGTTCAAGGGACGGGAAGGTGGCATTGATGGCCTGCGTTTGGTGGATAGTCGCCTCTGGAAAAGGATATGAGATCCAAAACACAGAACCAAAAAACATCAGTGTTCAAGTCAAGGATTACAGTAGCTGTTGTTGCCATTGTTTGGAATTAGGCATTATTAAGAACGGTGAGTGAGCGCATGTGTGAAACTCTATCAGTCATCTTGGCTAAGTCAGCATAAAGCCATCAGTGACACCTGAATAGAATTCGAATGATCTTGAGCCATAGCTTTGTAGCCTGAGGTGGATGTCTGTTGAATTCAGTGAAAGGCATCTCAGAAAAGTTGTGAATCTACCTTGGGCTCCTTTATGGCTTATGGCAGTAGTGACAGTGACCCAAGTGGTATATTTGCGGAGGCTATCCCCTGGCTCTCCCATTCCTACCTGTTTCCTCCTTTAATCTTTCCATTCTAGTGCTTAGCTGGTCCCAAAGCCTGAAACAGAAAAGAAATTTCTGGTCCCTAGGCTGCAGTGTGTGGGACACATTTGGCTGATCTTGAAAAAAAGAATTTGTCAAGCAATGGTGTGATAGCTAGAATAAGCACTTTATTTTTTAAAAATAACAATAGAAAAGTACCTTTAAACAAACAGTTTAAAAAAGCATAATAGTGAAGTGGCTCTGTTTTCCTTAAAATCAAATACAGGAGTCTCACCAAGAGATAAGTGGTGCTGAGGGCATAGACCCTCCCTAAATACCCAAGCAGATCTATCAGGAGCCTCTAAGCTACTGCCTGCCCTCTTTCTTCTTCTTGTTGGCAAGAATGAGCCCCTCACTCCTAGCTTTGCTTTGTTGTGATAACCATTAAAAATGTTATTTTAATTTCTACTGAAAAATAATACAACAAACAAAACCCCCGAATCAAGCATATAATCATTAAAATATTGAATTTTTCAACACAGTGAGTGAGCAGATCAGTAGGAAAGATTGTGATCATTTCTAGCTATATTAGCAGTTAGAAACTCTTAGGTCAATATAGTTTTACACATGGCTTTTATACAAGGGGGAGGGGGAGAGGCTGAGCTGTCACAGATTCTGGAATGTGTCACCTTAAAACACAAAGACTGTTTAGCTTTGACCATTTTGAAACAAGCCCAACAGTCCTCCTCTTGGCCATTGGTTACCGTGGTTCCCCCTGTGCCAGAGTAGTTGGGAACCTCACAACAAGCAACCTGGGATTCCAGAACATGTGACAGGCAGTCTCTTTGAACACTAGCTTAGTTCAGCCAAAGTTGGGTAAAATCACTTGGCAGATGTGGGCTTGCCCATTGTAGTTGGGCAAAGCCAGCTCCAAAGCCAAGGTGCTCCTTCACAATGAGGGATACTACAGTCCCACAGGAGCAGTGGCATGGCTATGGAAGGTGAGTAATACAGCAAGTTAGTCACACAGGGGAGCATGCTCTCATAAAAGATAAACATGAAACTTGAAACACACAGTTCATACAGTCACAGATGGAGCTGCCAGATCTTTCAAAGGGCACACTCTAGTCTAAAGAATTTCTCCCCAAGTTTTCTTTGCCCAGTTGTGAATATGCCATTAAAGTAGCTCCTGGAAGCTTTGATTGTCTTGTAGGGATATCATATGGGAACTGGGATCACAGACCAGGGCTGAAAACAGTTCTAATACCACATTACTAATGAACCCTGGACTTCGGCCAGGCAGACAGTATCTATACATTCACAATACAATTCTGGAAATGTTGGTAACTATTTCGAAACATGCCTCAAACATGCAGCTTATTTTAAAGAAAAAAATAGATATTTTTAATTACAAGCATTCAATAAGTCTAGCATAAAATTTGTGATCCAACCCAGTGTAAGAATCCATCCTGTCAGAATTAAAATGTTTGGTATAAAAATACTCACTTTCTTGGTTTTATTGTTGACTTCTTTTATGTTTCATTTGAAAATATCTCCAAACTGTACAGAAATTATGTCACACCATGCATTCACAAATAACACTATTTCTTAGAATTATACAGTGTAAAAGAGTAAAACATTTTTTATTATATATTTTTTTTTCTTTGAGAAAAACAGATGTGTGATAGAGGCTGTGGCAAAGTCTTGAAGGGATCAAAACTGGGCAAGGTTTTTTTCAAGCCTGAAACAGAAAGAAAACATGTTGGCAGAGTAGACCTCAAAACCATGTACAGTACTTTTTTCCTAATGCCATGGCTGAGAAACCCATGGAGAAATTCAAGAGTGATTCCTTATGAGTGTGTGTGTGTGTGTGTGTAGGTAAACAATCTCTCCCAATAAAGACCATACACAAGAGGATCAATGGTCGCACCACAGTGAGATATAGGGGTAACATTTAATTTCCACTTACCTTTAAACTTTTAAAGGTCCCCTTAGTTGCAAAGAACTACCTTTCTCTTTGCCTTGTGGCAAAAACAAGGGCCTTCAAATAATCACTGAAGTCCTTGACTCCTACCTATCTGGGACTGGTCCTGGACGTTTTCTCTTTGTGTTGTGAGGATTGATTCCAGGGCCTTGTGTGTGCCAGATAAGCACTCTGGTCCTAAATGCATCTCAGATCTATTGTGTTTTGGTTTACCTAATTTGCCTGTAAAATTGCTGAGGTGTGATGTCACACTTACAGTCTGAACTACTTGGAAGGCTAAGGCAGGAAGCTCACAAGTTTGAGGTCAGCCTGGGCAACTTAATGAGACCCTATCTCAAAATGAAAAAGGCTAGGGTAGTAGATGAGAGGTAGAGTGCTTGCCTAGCATTAGGTATGAGGCCCTATGGGTGATCCTCAATACCCTCTCAATACCCGCCCCCTGCCACCAAAAAAACCCCCCAAACTCCAAACCCTCTATTTTTCCTTTCCTTTTCCAACTCCTAATGCCTTTGTTTCTTGCCAACATGTCATACTCACTTATATTTGTAGAAAAGGTATTCGCAAAAGCAAATAAGTATTTACTAGACATTTGTACAGGGAAATGCTTATGTGAGAGAAAAGGCTATGAAGAAAACATCATTATTGATAACAACCACTTAATTGTTCCAAGGTAGAAATTACTTGGGGAACTGAGTACTTAGTAAATCCTGAACTCAGAATATTTGGTGAACACTCAAACATGGAGAACTGAATAATTTTTTAACACTTCTCCATAAACCACCGCTGTATAATGCTGCATCTGGACCTGAACTTTGACACACAAAATACCTTTCCATATCCTAGTTTTTAGATGACATACAAATGGGTAGAAATAATGGCTTGCAATTCTTAAGGCCCAATATAATACCAGGCATCCATGGATCATGGGAAATCCCTAGGGAGAAAGCAGGACAAGGTTTTCTAGAATGGGAATCTGGATATCCTGAACCTTAACTGCATTACTATGCTACTACCTATCTACCTATTCAGGTTGTTGCAAAAAGTGAATTAATCCTAGCAGGCCAAAACTAGAGAGCTGTAATGTGCTCAAGTGATCCTGGCCTATTTCCACCTTTACAGCCTCAGATTTCTCTGAGCCACAAAAAGGTTCTATTAAGAGTGAACAAGGAAGTAAACTGCTTCAGGAAAATCTCATTTTCTGATTCTTTTGCCTCCCCATGGTACCCAGCACAGAAATGAGGAGTCAACTACCACTTATCATATGCTCTGTAATGAAGAAATTACCCTGGGCAGGGTGTGTACATCCTGTCTTTGGTGCATGCCATATACCTGTGACACTCAGCAGGGCCAATAATAGGACCCCTCCTGGTAACTGTGTCTTTTGTCTGCTACACCCTGATTTCTACCTGGAAGCAGATGGGGGCACAAAACCCCACAATCTGAGAATATGTTGTATGAAGCAGCCCAGGGTTGGGACTTGGAGTTGCAGGGGGCTTATGGTGGGGCCAGACATTGTTTAGGGGGCTATAGCAACTGAAGTTCCCTTGTGAATCCACACTAAGTCTGGTTTGCTGCCCTTGAACTCCCCTCAAGTGCACTGATTACAGTGTGACGTGGTACCAACTCCTCTCATTCTACTCCCAGGGAGTGTATGTCATAGTGGAGTGAAACTAGCTTACTAAAGAAATAGACAAGGGCAGTTTTCTTCTTCTGCAAGTTCCATCTCATTCTAAACTTGACTACATGCAAGCAGCCAAAGGAAAGTTTATGTGTGGATTCCTAGAAACCTTTTCTGAGGAACACACTACAGTGGTTCTTACTTTGGGATAATTCACATGGGACAATTATCTAGCAGCCCCTGTGCTCTGAGAAGGAAGGGGCTACTGCTGCCTCTCTGGGCTTGGAGTGGAAAAGCAGCTGGCCTAGTTGTGGTGACATGGCCTGTAACCAAAGCTGTCATTTTGCTTTCAGGGACTACAAAAGGAAGAAATGGAATGGGCAGGCAAAGGAAGTGGACCATATGAGTTTCCTTTCCCAAGCTGGCCCTGTTGATTTAGGGTGGGTGGAGTCTCTGGTGTCTCTTTCAGTGCCTTGCTGTCTACTTTTGCTGCTGGAGAGCTTGACAACAGTCTTTGGGCAATCCACATTGCAGACCCTGTCCTATTCTGGTTCGTAGCCAATTCCTTCCCTATTCTTGTCAGCTTTGCCCAGGTATTTCAGCCAAGACCATCTTCTGCCCTGACAGTTTCTGTCCCTGCATCCATCCCTGGGCCCTGTGCAGTCTCTCACACTAAGTCCACATGATCATCTGCTCCTTTCCAATATCGCCAACACTACTTTGGGTGTACCTCTTTGTATATGAACTGTTACTGTGCATCTCCAACCGCTTTGCAATGGGTAGGCAGCAAAGTAATGATGATTCCTTAACCCCCCTTTTCCAAGCCCTGCTCAAGTGTCCTCAGTGACTCCCCAAG